>NC_059212.1:5845974-6025974 GCF_020615455.1 Coregonus clupeaformis | reverse complement strand
TACAGGGAAGGGAACTAGGGCACGGAAGAGAGAAGGGTAGCTAGGAAGATAATCCCTAGCACAGGACTCATTACTTGCTGTAGGTCTGGGCACCAGTGTATGCCACTGGATAATGTGGATTTATATCTGTGACAGCTGAGCAGGCTCTTGCAGCAGAGGTAGCAGAGTTTGCAGGCGGGGGTGGGGGGGAATCAGCATTACTCTGTTATATTGGTAATGAAAATAGCGCTCTCTATCTTTCCCATCTCTTTCCATCTCTCTCTCTTCCGGCCCGCGTCACACTCTACCCAAAGTGAAGCCATTAAGGCCTGGGGGCCATCTGTTAAGGCAGCCCCTTGTATTTATCCCCAGCGTAAGTGCAAGCGTGTTTGAAAATAATTTCCTCTGTCGTAACCATGTAATCTTTTTTACCACTCTGTTCTACATGTCAGGGCCACCGGAGACCAGCTAGTTCATGTATTTCAGCAAAGTGCTTTGACTTGCTTGTATGCTTAAGCTAGCGATGAACGGCATAGAGGCCATTGTGATGGCTGTTGTTGAAGACGTAATAAGACAAAGACCTTGGCTAACTTTGGAAACTTGGAAGAAGACCTCGGTTGACTCCACTGCAACTTCTCAGAAAGCCCCTGAAGGACCTACAGCTCACTTTAAAAGCCTACCTTAGTGAAACTATTGATATATAGTACTGTGTAGCTCTGATTTGGAGGCTTCAATTTAGTTCAATGCTACTGTACAATGTCCATCTGAAATATTTCAGGCTTTAGTTCACCAGAAACATCGGAAAGGCGGCAACCTTTTGAAAAAGCCAAAAGGGCAGAAACATCGAAAAGGTATCTAATGATAATAGCCGCAAGATTGATTTCTATGACATCACACTACATATACGCCACCATAAAGTTAACCATTGGTCGGTTTCTATCGAAGACCAGGTGTATAAGGAATCATTCACTGATTTGTACCTGACAAAAAACGGGGACCCGCACCCAATGTAGAGACCACAGCCCCACGCCCAGGTAATTGAATGCTCTCAGGTAATATAGTTGAACCCAGTTAACTCTCGTCTCGCCATAACAGTGTGGGTGCAGCAGCAGCCAGTCTGTCTTTTTTCACTGCAAGGGTTTAATCGAGTTTATTGGCCAGGCGTGTTTCAACAAAGTGCTGGATCAACAGGTGGGCTCCCGAGCTAGCCGGATCACAGAGGGCCTGGTTGGCTTTGTCGGAGGATCTCAACTTAATCAGACTGGGAGCTGGCCAAAAGGGGGGGACACTCCGCTGTCTGGAAAGTTCAATGCCCATACTTGTCACCTTTTCACCCACTTTAAGTTTTCGCGGGCAGCGGCAGTAACAAGGAAAGGGAAATGGCGTAATTTGCTCTGGAGCACTGGTCTGGTTCTTAAGTCAAGGACGTGCCACAGACTGGACAGAAACAGGCTGTTAGCACTGGGATTATTGTGCTTTGCAGACCCGGGTTTCCAGCGCACAATGACTGTGTTAGCCCACCGAGCCAAAGGCCAGTCATTGCAAAGAAATGTCTTACAATTGTACAGTTGTAAGACATTTCTGTTACAACCTCGGACAACATTTTCCCGGGATGTCCAATTCCTCATTCAACCTCTGGCGAAATCCCCTCACAATGATCTCAAACTGTGGTCCTAATACACAATGAAATTAAACACAGACTAACCCTTGCTAATCAGGAAACATTTGGGTATGTTGTGGTGGACTGTCATTACAATTGCTTCATGGGAACCTGGTAAAATTATGTTTGTAGTGTAGCTAGCCACTGAATGGCTCTGAATTCACTGTCAGCATGCAGTCAAAGCTATAACCACTTTTGGAGCTAACTAGTGCTCTCAAATCGTATCCAGATGTCGACAGCAGATGGGAGTTGTATTCATAACATTGCTAAGTTAGCTGGCTAACATACATTTTGAGAAAACAAGTTATATTAAGTGGCTAGCTAGCTAGTGTTAGCAACGTTTGGTGGTCAATGAGACTGAGAGCTATCTAACCAGTTGAGCTAGCAAACAATGTAACAAAAGTATAATTTCAGATTCGAAAAATGCGTAATCAACAGACTCTGCATTTCTGGAATCACAGTAGCACGTACTCCTGGTGCACTGTTAAATTATTTAGCCATTTAAACATATATATTTTTTTAAAGAAAACGCTCTGTTTTTGCCATAGCTCTCACTGGATTTCATGCGATTTAAAACGTGAGCTTGTCCGAGGAGTCGCTCAACGACAGTTGCTATCCATTGGGGCCGGGTTAAGCGAAGGGTCAATTGAAAGGGAACAGTTTCGAGATTATGGGAAAATTATTAGACCAAAGGTGAGGACACAACACATCACGTGACACAAGACTGAATCCAAACATTACCCTGTTCTATTGTCAACATGACTAGCTAAGTTATAAAATACGATATCACAATGCAATTCAGGGAAACACGTCATAATTTTGGTGCGCATAGAAAGGAGTCATGAGTGCATTCAGGTATGTGTGCCGCGGCAAATTTTCTTTACGATAGGCAAACATAAACTCATTCTGTTCAGAACAGCCAAGGGTATGACACCATGTTATCTGGTAACTGTACATCAAACATAGTGATCATAAACGTTGACACTATATATGACATTAGTTTTATGATATGGAAATATTTGGCTTGCTTGTATGACATCAAAGCGGTATTTATTATAATACTCAATGTCTCATCTTTCAAAATACAGAGTCCTCCAAATTTACACCATTTGCCTCACTCAGAAAACAAAAAGTTACCCAATTAGCGGGAGGGATGGGGGAAACTTCTTGAAGCGCGAGGTGCTCAAGGTCAGAACCGTTGTTAGTCAAAACCAATGCAGCGCTGTGAAGCACAGAGCCTGAACTCTGAAGTCATGTACAGCATGTTACTGTACAGCCGCTGAGTTCCAATTTGGGCATTTATCAGTGGCCGAATCTGCCATTTTCAACCCGTATACAGGTACGAGTGTAAAGGGCTACAGCGTTGGTACAGTATCACGTTATCGGTAGGTTAAAAAGTTGGTTTGGAGTGTATGTTAAGATAAAAGTTGTCAGTCATATTGTGAGAATTATATAATGACGGGTCTATACTTAATAAAAGCATAGGCTGTGTAGAGGCACAGTGCTACAGTAGTTTCCCCAAGATTGATAATGAAGTGACTCGAAATTCTGATGATTATTAATGCATGACACTGATGATTATTAATGCTGCTATTTAAAACATAATAAAGAGATAATTGCAGTCGTACTCTGACATTTCAAGACCCTCTGCATATCCCTCCCCTTCACACAAGTGCAAAATCATTAAACATACAAAAAGAAAAACCCTCAACCAGCGAAGATCCATCTGCCTCTGAAAAGCCCCAATTATTGTTAGTTTAGGCATTTAATCTATAGCCCGCTATTTATTTATTCCCCCTGGTTATAAGATATTAAATGGGCTCTGAAGCATATTGATGTAAGCTGCTCTACCATAACATCATAGCCTCTTAAAAATGAGCGCTTGAAATGGGCACCAGTTGGGAGGCAAGAAGAAGTGGAGAGAAAGCATTATATCAAATGTAAATAATGATATCTATAAGATTAATGACAAATTCCTAGTCAAGCCCCCTGACTATGAGGTGGAACATCCTAGTCAAGACCCTTTACTATGAGGTGATAATTTCTAGTCAAGCCACCTGTCTATGAGGTGATAAATCCTAGTTAAGCCCCCAGACTATGAGGTGATAAATCCTAGTCAAGTCCCCTGACTATGCGGTGATAAATCCTAGTCAAGCCCCCTGACTATGAGGCGATGAATCCTAGTCAAGCCCCCTGACTATGAGGCGATGAATCCTAGTCAAGTCCCCTGACTATGCGGTGATAAATCATAGTCAAGCACCCTGACTATGAGGTGATAAATCCTAGTCAAGCCCCCTGACTATGAGGCGATGAATCCTAGTCAAGCCCCCTGACTATGAGGCGATGAATCCTAGTCAAGTCCCCTGACTATGCGGTGATAAATCATAGTCAAGCCCCCTGACTATGAGGCGATGAATCCTAGTCAAGCCCCCTGACTATGAGGCGATGAATCCTAGTCAAGCCCCCTGACTATGAGGCAATTAATCCTAGTCAAGCCCCCTGACTATGAGGTGATAAATCTTAGTCAAGCCCCCTGTCTGTAGCTAGGTTTCCATCCAACTCAAAAAATTGACCAAGAAAAAAACATATAAAATAATGTATCTTTCGTCTTTGTGTGTCATAATGTTCCTTCAATTCGCAAGAGGCTAAACGTATCTCACCGGAGAAAGCATCCGAGCGAGCGAAACAGCGCCCCCTCTGTCTCTGTATGTGTAGGCCATCTATCTGATGCTGTCTGGCCAAAAAGAGGATGACATTGTTGCCGCCCGTAGCATTGAATGCAAGTTAAGCCAGCGAGCATTTGGCCTACCTTAATATAAAATAATTGCCAATCAGCGTTGAGCTAAACTGAGTGAGCTCAACTGTGAATGGTCCTGGCGCACCAAAGAAAAGAGTCAAGGGAAGCCGGTTTGGATTTGGCATCACTCCTATCAAATCGCATCGAGAACATACGTCATTGACAGAAACAACTTGAATTGTTGCATCTCGTTGGGTTGTTGTCCTCCGGTGGCTAGCTAGCGAGCTAAAATTGGCCCTTTCCTAAATTAGCCATGGATGGAGATAGGGATTTGGACTTGTGGTTTTACTTAATTCTCCGTACTGGCCAATGATTATAACGGCGATTCTGATCCAACCATTAATTCATACATTGTGCCCCTGGCCTGAGAGGATGGGAGTTAAATATGTAGCTAGATGTAGAAGGCTAATGTTAACTAGCTGGCTCATCGTTGCCCATGAAAGGAAGTTAGGCTAGAGAGCAAGCATAAAAGCGTGTACTGTATGACAGAGTGATAGACCATTTCGTCAACATTAAAACCTCTTAAGGATCAAACCCTTTTTTTTTACATTTTCGCCTAAAATACATACCCAAATCTAACTGCCTGTAGCTCAGGACCTGAAGCAAGGATATGCATATTCTTGATACCATTTGAAAGGAAACACTTTGAAGTTTGTAGAAATGTGAAATTAATGTAGGAGAATATAACACATTAGATCTTGTAAAAGATAATAAATAAAAATAAAATGTGTTTTCTATTTTTTGTTGTTCCATCATCTTTGAAATGCAAGAGAAAGGCCACAATATAATATTGCAGTTTAGGCGCAATTTAGTTTTTGCCACTAGATGGCAGCAGTGTGTGTGCAAAGTTTCAGATTGATCCAGTGAAGCATTGCAATACTGGACTATTTTGTATGAAGTCTGCCCAAATGTGCCGAATTGGTCAATTGATACATTTTCAAGTACATAACTATAGAGAACATACAAAAATGATATGGTAATACAAAATGTAAATTTACACACTCCCAGGAATGTCATACATGATGGATCATTAGCTTATACAATAACTTTCACACATCTAGATGGCCTGGGCGGGGTGGGTGTGGAGCCAGAGACAGCATGGGTTCAAACTGTAGAACCCAGTTCCTACATTTCAATATAAACATTTATTTTATCAAACAAAACTATGCTACATTTTATCTCTGAGACCCTTAGGATGACAAATCAGAACAAGATTACTGAATGTAAGTACATTATTTACCTTCAGAGGTGAATGTATCAAATCAGTTGCTGTGATAATTTTTGTTGTTGTGCACTCTCCTCAAACAATAGCATGGTATTTTTTCACTGTAATAGCTGCTGTAAATTGGACAGTGCAGTTAGATTAACAAGAAGTTAAGCTTTCTGCCCATATAAGACATGTCTATGTCCTGGAATGTTTTCTGTTACTTACAACAGCCATGCAAATCACATTAGCGCACGTTAGCTCAACCGTCCCATATACGGGACACCAATCCCGTAGAGGTTAAAGAGAGGAGGATGGCATTGGCGTTTCCCTACAAGTAGGGTGAGTCAACATGACAGCCACATCATATTTAGCTTACATTGATTGGACTAAATAACTTTTGGTATCTTTTAGTTGTCACTGTATTAGACTAAGCATAGGTGATTTGATGATGTTGAACTGGTGCTGGAATAGTGGAGGCAGCTCCTGTTTTCTTTGTGATTTGCGGTAACTCTTTGTGGTTTTAAATCAATAGTAGGTTAGTGGTCCGAAAATGTCGGAAACATTAACTTACTTGACCATGCTGTTGGTCATGTAACTGTTTGTTACGTGCATTGTGGACTTCACCGGACAGAGGTTGCTCCCCGGTTTTGTGATGAAACAAAGGTGTGGTTGAATTTATTCTGCCACTGTGTCTTCTTATTGTCTCGGGCCTTTAGGCCTATATATCGCGGTGTCAAGGCATATGAACTAACAGGTTATAGAGTAAACAGTGCAATTATCACAACACAGGTTGTAATATGGCTTATTTTTTCTGGCTTCCCCAGTGATTTAATAATAATAATAATAATAATAATAATAATAATATGCCATTTCGCAGACGCTTTTATCCAAAGCGACTTACAGTCGTGTGCATACATTTTTACGTATGGGTGGTCCCGGGGATCGAACCCACTACCCTGGCGTTACAAACGCCATGCTCTACCAATTGAGCTATTTTACCCACGCACCGCTACTGCTCTATCGATAGGTTTGTCACAAAAACTGTTGCTTTGAATAGCAAATATGCCTACTCTGGTCTTGGCACATGCACGCTAGCCAACAACCGATACAGTGTGGGTAGGCTAGTGTACATGATGAGATTATTATGGATAAGAGCGATAATATTTGTATTTGTTAAATAGCAGTCATGCATCGATCATCATGTCACCAGAATAAGGCCCTCGATATTTATTGGAAAGGAGCATCAAGCTCATCACCGTGCACTTTCACCACCCTGTGAAGTTCATCAGTTAGTTCATCTGTAGCCTAATAAACTACATGCTTTCCAGAGTTGTAGTGGGAGGACCACACACCATATCATCACGTGACTCCAAGGTTTACTTAGATATGATGGTTATTGTATGAATATTTGTGCATAAAGGTGTTTCCACTGCCATTTCTTGCATAATTAATTTTACCGACACAAACCGATCCCACCATGTCGAACAAACAAATTATCTGTTGGCATTTATAAAATTGTACCCAAAACTTCCTGTTTCCGTCACAGCTGTCGTTATTTTTATTTTTTTATACCGTGTGATGTCACGAGAGGCTACACAGCTTTCAGCGGGATTGCTCAAGTAGTGCAAGGAGACCAGGTTCAACCAAAACAAGGATTTTATTAAAGGTCTTGGGAAACTAACGAAAGTATAACACAATTCTGTTCTCTGGTGGCTCTTTAAGGGTTAACAGTTCAGGGATGTCTCTTCCACATCCAAAATCATAACTCTCCCTCCTCAAATAACTTTTCCCCAGTCTTACTGTCTTCCACGTTGCAGCTAGTGGCCAACCCAGCAAAACGTCCTTCCAAATGTCCCACACGTATTTCCACAGGTGCATATATCCAAAGGTGAGTATTTCCCAAAGGTAAGTATCTCCAAATCCTTATATTCCTCATGGAAGTGGACGTGCAGCACTCTTGTCCTCCAGAGAGCCCAGGTTGGAGACTGTGTCTCTTCACCCCCACACACTCCCCTCAGTGTGTCTCTTCCCTTTCCAAACCTTCAGCTCATCAGCTCCTCATTTGTTTCAGCTGCGTGGGAAGATTGGCCATAGAGGGGTGGAGTTCCCGACCATACCAGCAGATGGAGCCATAGCTGTCTGGGTTTGCAGCCACCTCAGGGGGATGTAACGTCCCTCCAGGACACAGCCTCTCGTGACATCACAACCGTATGACTTTGCTCGCATAACAACTGTGGATGGAAACGTGGTTTCTGAGGTGATAAATGTGGTCCTTGTGATCAGCACTGGGAAACTGGAGGGTAATCTATGGAGGATGGCTATTCCTCTCTAAAGGCTTCTATGACCAAGGCTCTGTGTGTTTAATCCTGGCCTGTTCGTTAAGTATGGCATTAAAGCTGGCTCCCAGCCTAATTAGCGAAGCGCTAATTTATCCCCACCAGTATTCATTTATGAAAAAGAGAGAATACATTTGGAGCGAGGAAAAAAAAATAAAAAATGACGACACTGAAATTGTGAAAGTGCTATCATCAACCAGTCATGCAATGCCAGTAGACTGAGAAATCCCCAGTAGAGACAAACATGAAATGTGGCACGGATGGAGCTATTCACACTACAGCTTTGCTGCCATTTTCCACATTGAAAGAGATTGTCATCATGAATATTTTTTTCGAAAAACTCAGTCACAAGTACCATTGCATAGAAATAGAATTAAAGACTGTTCAATTATAGTGTCAACAGTGCTTTTTGGGGTTCGCAGAATGGTTTTGTAGTGGCTTGCCGAAACATCCCAGGAACATTTTAGGCACTTGCATAAAACCTTACATGAACTTGCTCTTATAGGCTTGCATGTGTAAGAGCGTCTGCTAAATGACGTAAATGTAAATGTGTAGTTAAAATGAAACGACCCTGGTAACAACATCGCATAATAATGTTCAGTGGAACAATGGAACATTTTCTGTGAGTGTTTGCGATACAATACAATGTACTTCATTGTCCATTTACATGGAAATTCATTTCGTGACATCAGCATACAAATACACAAACACAACACAGTATATTGCATGCAGTACGGAAAACTGGAAAGTACACAAGTCATAAATTAACATTTTCACATTCAAAGCATCTGCTGCCTACTGTCCCACTGTGTATAGTGCCTACATCTGTCCTATGTCCCACTGTTGAGCATCCTATATCTGTCCTATGTCCCACTGTTCAGCATTCTACATCTGTCCCATGTCCCACTGTTCAGCATTCTACATCTGTCCCATGTCCCACTGTTCAGCATCCTACATCTGTCCTATTGTAAAGGTACAATCTGTAATTTCAACAGCCTGATCCTGACACTGTTTGGTAAGCTGAGGGACGGGGCTGAGCTATGAATAGGACTGTGGGCCATAGGACAGATTTCAATGCTGAACAGTGGGCCATAGGACAGATGTAGTATGCTGAACAGTGGGACATAGGACAGATTTTGGATGCTGAACAGTGGGACATAGGACAGATGTAGGGGTGCTGAACAGTGGGACATAGGACAGATGTGGGATGCTGAACAGTGGGACATAGGACAGATGTAGGATGCTGAACAGTGGGACATAGGACAGATTTCGGATGCTGAACAGTGGGACATAGGACAGCTGTAGGATGTTGAACAGTGGGCCATGGGACAGATGTAGGATGCTGAACAGTGGGACATGGGACAGATGTAGGATGATGAACAGTGGGACATAGGACAGATGTAGGATGCTGAACAGTGGGACATAGGACAGATTTCGGATGCTGAACAGTGGGCCATGGGACAGATGTAGGATGCTGAACAGTTCAGCATCCTACATCTGTCCCATGGCCCACTGTTCAGCATCCTACATCTGTCCCATGTCCCACTGTCAGATTTCGGATGCTGAACAGTGGGCCATGGGACAGATGTAGGATGCTGAACAGTTCAGCATCCTACATCTGTCCCATGGCCCACTGTTCAGCATCCTACATCTGTCCCATGTCCCACTGTTCAGCATCCTACATCTGTCCTATGTCCCACTGTTCATCATCCTACATCTGTCCCATGTCCCACTATTCAGCATCCTACATCTGTCCTATGTCCCACTGTTCATCATCCTACATCTGTCCCATGTCCCACTGTTCAGCATCCTACATCTGTCCCATGGCCCACTGTTCAACATCCTACAGCTGTCCTATGTCCCACTGTTCAGCATCCGAAATCTGTCCTATGTCCCACTGTTCAGCATCCTACATCTGTCCTATGTCCCACTGTTCAGCATCCTACATCTGTCCTATGTCCCACTGTTCAGCACCCTACATCTGTCCTATGTCCCACTGTTCAGCATCCGAAATCTGTCCTATGTCCCACTGTTCAGCATACTACATCTGTCCTATGGCCCACTGTTCAGCATTGAAATCTGTCCTATGGCCCACAGTCCTATTCATAGCTCAGCCCCGTCCCTCAGCTTACCAAACAGTGTCAGGATCAGGCTGTTGAAATTACAGATTGTACCTTTACAATAGGACAGATGTAGGATGCTGAACAGTGGGACATGGGACAGATGTAGAATGCTGAACAGTGGGACATGGGACAGATGTAGAATGCTGAACAGTGGGACATAGGACAGATATAGGATGCTCAACAGTGGGACATAGGACAGAGGACATCTGTCCCATGGCCCACTGTTCAGCATCCTACATCTGTCCCATGTCCCACTGTTCAGCATCCTACATCTGTCCTATGTCCCACTGTTCATCATCCTACATCTGTCCCATGTCCCACTATTCAGCATCCTACATCTGTCCTATGGCCCACTGTTCAGCATCCTACATCTGTCCTATGTCCCACTGTTCAGCATTCTACATCTGTCCTATGTCCCACTGTTCAGCATCCTACATCTGTCCCATGGCCCACTGTTCAGCATTCTACGTCTGTTCCATGTCCCACTGTTCAGCATCCTACGTCTGTCCCATGGCCCACTGTTCAGCATCCTACATCTGTCCCATGGCCCACTGTTCAGCATCCTACATCTGTCCTATGTCCCACTGTTCAGCATCCTACGTCTGTCCCATGGCCCACTGTTCAGCATCCTACATCTGTCCCATGGCCCACTGTTCAGCATCCTATATCTGTCCTATGGCCCACTGTTCAGCATCCTACATCTGTCCTATGTCCCACTGTTCAGCATCCTACAGCTGTCCTATGTCCCACTGTTTAGCAATCTACAACTGTCCCATGGCCCACTGTTCAGCATCCTACAGCTGTCCTATGTCCCACTGTTTAGCAATCTACAACTGTCCCATGTCCCACTGTTCAGCATCCTACATCTGTCCTATGTCCCACTGTTCATCATCCTACATCTGTCCCATGTCCCACTATTCAGCATCCTACATCTGTCCTATGGCCCACTGTTCAGCATCCAACATCTATCCCATGTCCCACTATTCAGCATCCTACATCTGTCCTATGGCCCACTGTTCAGCATCCTACATCTGTCCCATGGCCCACTATTCAGCATCCTACATCTGTCCTATGGCCCACTGTTCAGCATCCTACAACTGTCCCATGTCCCACTGTTCAGCATCCTACATCTGTCCTATGTCCCACTGTTCATCATCCTACATCTGTCCCATGTCCCACTATTCAGCATCCTACAGCTGTCCTATGGCCCACTGTTCAGCATCCTACATCTGTCCTATGTCCCACTGTTCATCATCCTACATCTGTCCCATGTCCCACTATTCAGCATCCTACATCTGTCCCATGGCCCACTGTTCAGCATTCTACGTCTGTTCCATGTCCCACTGTTCAGCATCCTACGTCTGTCCCATGGCCCACTGTTCAGCATCCTACATCTGTCCCATGGCCCACTGTTCAGCATCCTATATCTGTCCTATGGCCCACTGTTCAGCATCCTACATCTGTCCTATGTCCCACTGTTCAGCATCCTACAGCTGTCCTATGTCCCACTGTTTAGCAATCTACAACTGTCCTATGGCCCACTGTTCAGCATCCTACATCTGTCCCATGGCCCACTGTTCAGCATCCTACATATGTCCTATGTCCCACTGTTCAGCATCCTACATCTGTCCTATGGCCCACTGTTCAGCATTGAAATCTGTCCTATGGCCCACAGTCCTATCCATAGCTCAGCCCCGTCCCTCAGCTTACCAAACAGTGTCAGGATCAGGCTGTTGAAATTACAGATTGTACCTTTAAGGTTATCTTTTTCCTTAACTTTTGTTTAGGCCTTTTTGTTCTACTTCGCATGTTTCAATCCCTGCAGTAAATAATAACAGGTACGAACCTTACGTCAGTAATGAATACACTGTTACACAAAAGGGTTTCAAAAGGGTTCTTCGGCTGTCCACATAGGATAATCCTTTTTGGTTCCAGGTAGAACCCTCTGTGGAAAGGTGGTTTCTACATGGAACCCAAAGGGGTTTTACCTGGAACCAAAATAGTTATATTTAGTACCAAAAAAGGGCTTGTCAGAGGAGAGTATTTCACTACTTTACAATCAAAAGGGATTGCTGCTCCAAAATTCCAAGTGTATTGTATGTGACTAGAACGTTTGAAGTTAGTTCATTTGGGTGTAGTAATATTAGCTGGCAGACGGTTGCTTAAGTGGGGCTTGCCTCCAGCCTCGTTGCAGAAAGTGGTGGTTAGGTGCTAGCTAGCTGGGCTGTAGCATGCTAACAGGGTTCCTACCACTTCCACAGTTTTGCAATCTACTATGCTGTTGCTAAGCTGTAAACCAACCTCTTGGGTCACTGACCTTCGGGCTCTACAGACTACATTCTAGGTATCCATAAGATGAAGTATATTTGCAATTCTGGAGACATTTTCCTTTAAGTGTTTCTGAAGTATTATCTCGTATGGTGCTACTCAGAAATTCTGTGAATCATGCTCGTTTTTCTCAGAGCAGAAGACGGTCCCTACGGATTCACCCAGACATTCTGTGTATTCAAGCAGCAAGCTCAGTCGAGTTAATAGAGGACAGTTCCTCTGAGAGTTCTCAAAATTAGACATGAAACAGGAAAGGTATCTCAGAGGCCCTCAAAATATCTCCTACTAAAAAGCCTTGCATACAACAACAATACAACAACAATTCCAAGTGCTTTTGTGCAAAGCCAGGCAGTCAATGGTTGTTAAGCTGCAGACTAGAAGCTCTAGTATCCTAGACGTGTGACTTCTGAGTTCTCATGTTAGCCTGAAGCCTGTTTTGCCCACATACTGTAGTCCGACTCCCGCGGCGTAACTGAGTTTGCCAGGTGTGCACCAAAGAGCGACAGGAACGTTTTAGCGCTGTGTTTAGATCACTTTCCACTGAAGTCGTAGCGGATAATTGATAAAGCCACGTCTAGTGGCATCTCATTACTGGTGCATTAGGGGTAATTACTGCGGTAGATAATCTAAAGGCTGGATAGCGAATAAGGGAACTTTTAAAGTCCTGTGAGTGGAGAACTTCTGGATGCAAATGAATGGATTATGTTTGGGTTGACATACGGAGCCAGGCTCAGATGTTGCTTGTATGGGAGGAGAGTTTTGCTGAACTCCAAATAGCCTGCTAGCCCCCCTATACCCCCGGACTCCCTAGGCACGCCTGTAGATCTCAGAGGAGTTGATAGGTGTAAACAATATGGGGAAGCAATTACCATATTGCTTGCACCTACCAAAATCTTCTCAGATATCCATAGGGGCTAGGGGTTATTCTAGGACAAGTTCACTGCCGCTCTGTGCCTGACTGATATGGGCTAGGGGCTAGCGATTGATTTGGGATTCAGCCTTTGCCTCCCTGCCTGCCTGACTGGCCTTCTGTCTTCCTCTCCATAGATCCGCCGGCGGTGGAGCCGCTGTTCACAGAGATCCGCCAGGGTTTGGGTCGTGCCTTCACCCTCAACTGCCGCATGCTGCGGGCCCACCCGTCCAAGGTGCTGAAATACGAGTGGAAGCTGGGCACCCGGCTGCTGACCGTGGGCCAGTTGGACCAGAGCGACGAGACGGACTACCACGTCAGAGCCCTCAACAGGGAGGGCTACGGGGAGTACACCTGTGAAGTGACCAACGAGGCCGGGGCGGGCGCCTGCAGGTTCTTAGTCACAGGTATGTACGACAGACGTTGTCGGCCGTTCCAGTTTCCGTACTTGCAATTGCACTTAGTATACACGTCCACTAGATCGCTTCATACTAAGTGGTCTGCTAGTGTTGATATTGGGACAGAGAAAAATCTACAAATACTGATCCATTTCTAATTCTCCTCTCCTCTATTGTCTCCATACATGTCCAATGTCTTACCTCCAAGGACAAACAGACGTTCGTACACTCTACTGTAATGTGTGTAATTCACTGCTTTTGGTTACAGTGCATTCGGAAAGTATTCAGACCCCTTTTTTCCCCTCATCAATCAACACACAATACCCCATAATGACAAAAACTGCTTTTTTGATTTTTTTTGCAAATAAAAAAACGGAGAGATTACATTTACATAAGTATTCAGACCCTTTACTCAGTACTTTGTTGAAGCACCTTTGGCAGCGATTACAGCCTCGAGTCTTCTTGGGTATGACGGTACAAGCTTGGCACACCTTTATTTGGAGAGTTTCTCCCATTCTTCTGCAGATCCTCTCAAGCTCTGTCAGGTTGGATGGGGAGCGTCACTGCACAGCTATTTCAGGTCTCTCCAGAGATGTTCGATCGGGTTCAAGTCCGGGCTCTGACTGGGTGACTCAAGGACATTCAGAGACTTGTCCGGAAGCCATTCCTACGTTGTCTTGGCTGTGTGCTTAGGGTCATTGTCCTGTTGGAAGGTAAACCTTCGCCCCAGTCTGAGGTCCTGAGTGCTCTGGAGCAGGTTTTCATCAAGGATCTCGCTGTACTTTGCTCCTTTCATCTTTCCCTCGATCCTGACTAGTCTCCCAGTCCCTGCCACTGAAAAACATCCCCACAGCATGATGCTGCCACCACCATGCTTCACCATAGGGATGGTGCCAGGGTTCCTCCAGACGTGATGCTTGGCATTCAGGCCAACAAGTTCAATCTTGGTTTCTCATGGTCTGAGAGTCCTTTAGGTGCCTTTTGGCAAACTCCAAGGAGGCTGTCATGTGCCTTTTACTGAGGAGTGGCTTCCGTCTGAACACTCTACCATAAAGGCCTGATTGGTGGAGTGCTGCAGATATGGTTGTCCTTCTGGAAGGAACTCCCATCTCCACAGAGGAACTCTGGAGCTCTGTCAAAGTCACCATCGGGTTCTTGGTCACCTCCCTGATCAAGACCCTTCTTATCCGAAGGCCAGCTCTAGGTTCCAAACTTCTTCCATTTAAGAATGAAGGAGGCCACTGTGTTCATGGGGATCTTCAATGCTGCAGACATTTTTTGGTACTCCTTCCCCAGATCTTTGCCTCGACACAATCCTGTCTCAGAGCTCTACTGACAATTCTTTCGACCTCTTTCTGGCATGCACTGTCAACTTTGGGACCTTTATATAGACAGGTGTGTGCCTTTCCAAATCATGTCCAATCAATTGAATTTACCACAGCTGGACTCCAATCAAGTTGTAGAAACATCTCAAGGATGATCAATGGAAACAGGATGCACCTAAGCTCAATTTCGAGTCTCATATCAAAGGGTCTGAATACTTATATATATTTTTATAAATGTGCAAACATTCATAGAAAACCTGTTTTCGCTTTGTCATTATGGGGTATTGTGTGTAGATTGATGAAGAAAAAAATGTATTTAATCAATTTTAGAATAAGGCTGTAACGTAACAAAATGTGGAAAATGTCAAGGGGCCTAAATTCTTTCTGAATGCACTTTATGTAGCAGTCAGACCTGTAAATAGTAACAAGCTGTGGCTAACCGAGAATTGTGCATCAATGGAGAGCTGTCCCTTCACCTTCCTCACTGCTCCTGCCCACCGCTCCTGAACACAACATATGCGTCCCAAATTACACCCTATTCCCTACTTAGTACCCTACTTTTGACCAAATTACACCCTATTCCCTACTTAGTACCCTACTTTTGACCATCCAACATATTGATTCGGTTCACGTTCACTTTCTGTGAGTGCTCTTGGTTGCAGCGAGACTCTCATTGTCCACACCCGGAGACAAGTAGAATCCACTCTCTGACTATTCTAATGAAATGTATCCCATGGAGATGGCCTTGTCAGCCCTCATAAAAATACATTTATAAAAACCTAATAAGCTGCTTATCGGCGACACGACAAACTGTTGCTTGTTTTCGCTGCTAGCAGCAGTCATAAGCAAGGAAGTTTGCACAATGATTTATTAAAAAGATAGACGACAGGCTGATGATGCATTCATGAGAAGAATATCTGTTTGAACAGTGTTTTTGTATTATTTTTTATTTTATTTTTTTGTTGTCATTTATCAGACGCTCTTATCCAGAGCGACTTACATGAGCAATTAGGGTTAAGTGCCTTGCTCAAGGGCACATCGACAGATTTTTCACCTAGTCGGCTCGGGGATTAGAACCAGCGACCTTTCGGTTACTGGCACAACGCTCTTAACCACTAAGCTACCTGCCGCCCTCAGTGTTCTCAGTGTTTCGCTATTAGTGTTCTCAGTGTTTTGGTATTAGTGTTCTCAGTGTTTTGGTATTAGTGTTCTCAGTGTTTTGGTATTAGTGTTCTCAGTGTTTTGGTATTAGTGTTCTTATCTCTCAGCGTTTTGGTATTAGTGTTCTCAGTGTTTTGGTATTAGTGTTCTCAGTGTTTTGGTATTAGTGTTCTCAGTGTTTTGGTATTAGTGTTCTTATCTCTCAGTGTTTTGGTATTAGTGTTCTCAGTGTTTTGGTATTAGTGTTCTCAGTGTTTTGGTATTAGTGTTCTCAGTGTTTTGGTATTAGTGTTCTTAGCGCTCAGTGTTTTGGTATTAGTGTTCTCAGTGTTTTGGTATTAGTGTTCTCAGTGTTTTGGTATTAGTGTTCTCAGTGTTTTGGTATTAGTGTTCTTAGCGCTCAGTGTTTTGGTATTAGTGTTCTCAGTGTTTTGGTATTAGTGTTCTCAGTGTTTTGGTATTAGTGTTCTCAGTGTTTCGGTATTAGTGTTCTTAGCTCTCAGCATTTTGGTATTAGTGTTCTCAGTGTTTTGGTATTAGTGTTCTCAGTGTTTTGGTATTAGTGTTCTCAGTGTTTTGGTATTAGTGTTCTCAGTGTTTTGGTATTAGTGTTCTCAGCGTTTTGGTATTAGTGTTCTCAGTGTTTTGGTATTAGTGTTCTCAGTGTTTTGGTATTAGTGTTCTTAGCACTCAGTGTTTTGGTATTAGTGTTCTCAGTGTTTTGGTATTAGTGTTCTTAGCGCTCAGTGTTTTGGTATTAGTGTTCTTGGCGCTCAGTGTTTTGTTATTAGTGTTCTCAGTGTTTTGGTATTAGTGTTCTCAGTGTTTTGGTATTAGTGTTCTCAGTGTTTTGGTATTAGTGTTCTTAGCGCTCAGTGTTTTGGTATTAGTGTTCTCAGTGTTTTGGTATTAGTGTTCTCAGTGGGTTAGGGTTAGGGTTAGTGTTCTCAGTGTTTTGGTATTAGTGTTCTCAGTGTTTTGGTATTAGTGTTCTCAGTGTTTTGGTATTAGTGTTCTCAGTGTTTTGGTATTAGTGTTCTCAGTGTTTTGGTATTAGTGTTCTTAGCGCTCAGTGTTTTGGTATTAGTGTTCTCAGTGTTTTGGTATTAGTGTTCTCAGTGTTTTGGTATTAGTGTTCTCAGTGTTTTGGTATTAGTGTTCTCAGTGTTTTGGTATTAGTGTTCTCAGTGTTTTGGTATTAGTGTTCTCAGTGTTTCGGTATTAGTGTTCTTAGCTCTCAGCATTTTGGTATTAGTGTTCTCAGTGTTTTGGTATTAGTGTTCTTAGCGCTCAGTGTTTTGGTATTAGTGTTCTCAGTGTTTTGGTATTAGTGTTCTTAGCGCTCAGTGTTTTGGTATTAGTGTTCTCAGTGTTTTGGTATTAGTGTTCTCAGTGTTTTGGTATTAGTGTTCTTAGCGCTCAGTGTTTTGGTATTAGTGTTCTCAGTGTTTTGGTATTAGTGTTCTCAGTGTTTTGGTATTAGTGTTCTCAGTGTTCTGTTATTAATGTTTTCAGTGTTCTGTTATTAGTGTTCTTAGCGCTCAGTGTTTTGGTATTAGTGTTCTCAGTGTTTTGGTATTAGTGTTCTTAGCGCTCAGTGTTTTGGTATTAGTGTTCTCAGTGTTTTGGTATTAGTGTTCTCAGTGTTTTGGTATTAGTGTTCTCAGTGTTCTGTTATTAGTGTTCTTAGCGCTCAGTGTTCTGGTATTAGTGTTCTCAGTGTTTTGGTATTAGTGTTCTCAGTATTTTGGTATTAGTGTTCTTATCTCTCAGCGTTTTGATATTAGTGTTCTCAGTGTTTTGGTATTAGTGTTCTCAGTGTTTTGGTATTAGTGTTCTCAGTGTTTTGGTATTAGTGTTCTTAGCGCTCAGTGTTTTGGTATTAGTGTTCTTAGCGCTCAGTGTTTTGGTATTAGTGTTCTCAGTGTTTTGGTATTAGTGTTCTCAGTGTTTTGGTATTAGTGTTCTTAGCGCTCAGTGTTTTGGTATTAGTGTTCTCAGTGTTTTGGTATTAGTGTTCTCAGTGTTTTGGTATTAGTGTTCTCAGTGTTTTGGTATTAGTGCGCTCAGTGTTTTGGTATTAGTGCTCTCAGTGTTTTGGTATTAGTGTTCTCAGTGTTTTGGTATTAGTGTTCTCAGTGTTTTGGTATTAGTGTTCTCAGTGTTTTGGTATTAGTGTTCTTAGCGCTCAGTGATTTGGTATTAGTGTTCTCAGTGTTTTGGTATTAGTGTTCTCAGTGTTTTGGTATTAGTGTTCTTAGCGCTCAGTGTTTTGGTATTAGTGTTCTCAGTGTTTTGGTATTAGTGTTCTCAGTGTTTTGGTATTAGTGTTCTTAGCGCTCAGTGTTTTGGTATTAGTGTTCTCAGTGTTTTGGTATTAGTGTTCTCAGTGTTTTGGTATTAGTGTTCTTATCTCTCAGTGTTTTGGTATTAGTGTTCTCAGTGTTTTGGTATTAGTGTTCTCAGTGTTTTGGTATTAGTGTTCTCAGTGTTTTGGTATTAGTGTTCTTAGCTCTTAGTGTTTTGGTATTAGTGTTCTTATCTCTCAGTGTTTTGGTATTAGTGTTCTCAGTGTTTTGGTATTAGTGTTCTCAGTGTTTTGGTATTAGTGTTCTTATCTCAGTGTTTTGGTATTAGTGTTCTCAGTGTTTTGGTATTAGTCTTCTCAGTGTTTTGTATTAGTGTACTCAGTGTTTTGGTATTAGTGTTCTTAGCGCTCAGTGTTTTGGTATTAGTGTTCTCAGTGTTTTGGTATTAGTGTTCTTAGCGCTCAGTGTTTTGGTATTAGTGTTCTCAGTGTTTTGGTATTAGTGTTCTTAGCACTCAGTGTTTTGGTATTAGTGTTCTTAGCTCTCAGCATTTTGGTATTAGTGTTCTCAGTGTTTTGGTATTAGTGTTCTCAGTGTTTTGGTATTAGTGTTCTTAGCGCTCAGTGTTTTGGTATTAGTGTTCTCAGTGTTTTGGTATTAGTCTTCTCAGTGTTTTGTATTAGTGTACTCAGTGTTTTGGTATTAGTGTTCTTAGCGCTCAGTGTTTTGGTATTAGTGTTCTCAGTGTTTTGGTATTAGTGTTCTTAGCGCTCAGTGTTTTGGTATTAGTGTTCTCAGTGTTTTGGTATTAGTGTTCTTAGCACTCAGTGTTTTGGTATTAGTGTTCTCAGTGTTTTGGTATTAGTGTTCTCAGTGTTTTGGTATTAGTGTTCTCAGTGTTTTGGTATTAGTGTTCTTAGCTCTTAGTGTTTTGGTATTAGTGTTCTTATCTCTCAGTGTTTTGGTATTAGTGTTCTCAGTGTTTTGGTATTAGTGTTCTCAGTGTTTTGGTATTAGTGTTCTTATCTCAGTGTTTTGGTATTAGTGTTCTCAGTGTTTTGGTATTAGTGTTCTTAGCTCTCGGCATTTTGGTATTAGTGTTCTCAGTGTTTTTGGTATTAGTGTTCTCAGTGTTTTGGTATTAGTGTTCTTAGCGCTCAGTGTTTTGGTATTAGTGTTCTCAGTGTTTTGGTATTAGTGTTCTTATCTCTCAGTGTTTTGGTATTAGTGTTCTCAGTGTTTTGGTATTAGTGTTCTCAGTGTTTTGGTATTAGTGTTCTTAGCTCTTAGTGTTTTGGTATTAGTGTTCTTATCTCTCAGTGTTTTGGTATTAGTGTTCTCAGTGTTTTGGTATTAGTGTTCTCAGTGTTTTGGTATTAGTGTTCTTATCTCAGTGTTTTGGTATTAGTGTTCTCAGTGTTTTGGTATTAGTGTTCTTAGCTCTCAGCATTTTGGTATTAGTGTTCTCAGTGTTTTGGTATTAGTGTTCTCAGTGTTTTGGTATTAGTGTTCTTAGCGCTCAGTGTTTTGGTATTAGTGTTCTCAGTGTTTTGGTATTAGTCTTCTCAGTGTTTTGTATTAGTGTACTCAGTGTTTTGGTATTAGTGTTCTTAGCGCTCAGTGTTTTGGTATTAGTGTTCTCAGTGTTTTGGTATTAGTGTTCTCAGTGTTTTGGTATTAGTGTCCTCAGTGTTTTGGTATTAGTGTTCTCAGTGTTTTGGTATTAGTGTTCTCAGTGTTTTGGTAAAATGAAGCACACTGAGTGGATTCCTCTGAAGAATACAGTGTGTTTTTACATACCACTGTGTCCACACTTCTGAGGAATACAGTGTGTTTTTACATACCACTGTGTCCACACTTCTGAGGAATACAGTGTGTTTTTACATACCACTGTGTCCACACTTCTGAGGAATACAGTGTGTTTTTACATACCACTGTGTCAACACTTCTGAGGAATACAGTGTGTTTTTACATACCACTGTGTCAACACTTCTGAGGAATACAGTGTGTTTTTACATACCACTGTGTCAACACTTCTGAAGAATACAGTGTTTTGGTATTAGTGTTCTCAGTGTTTTGGTATTAGTGTTCTCAGTGTTTTGGTATTAGTGTTCTTATCTCTCAGTGTTTTGGTATTAGTGTTCTCAGTGTTTTGGTATTAGTGTTCTCAGTGTTTTGGTATTAGTGTTCTTATCTCAGTGTTTTGGTATTAGTGTTCTCAGTGTTTTGGTATTAGTCTTCTCAGTGTTTTGTATTAGTGTACTCAGTGTTTTGGTATTAGTGTTCTTAGCGCTCAGTGTTTTGGTATTAGTGTTCTCAGTGTTTTGGTATTAGTGTTCTTAGCGCTCAGTGTTTTGGTATTAGTGTTCTCAGTGTTTTGGTATTAGTGTTCTTAGCACTCAGTGTTTTGGTATTAGTGTTCTTAGCTCTCAGCATTTTGGTATTAGTGTTCTCAGTGTTTTGGTATTAGTGTTCTCAGTGTTTTGGTATTAGTGTTCTTAGCGCTCAGTGTTTTGGTATTAGTGTTCTCAGTGTTTTGGTATTAGTCTTCTCAGTGTTTTGTATTAGTGTACTCAGTGTTTTGGTATTAGTGTTCTTAGCGCTCAGTGTTTTGGTATTAGTGTTCTCAGTGTTTTGGTATTAGTGTTCTTAGCGCTCAGTGTTTTGGTATTAGTGTTCTCAGTGTTTTGGTATTAGTGTTCTTAGCACTCAGTGTTTTGGTATTAGTGTTCTCAGTGTTTTGGTATTAGTGTTCTCAGTGTTTTGGTATTAGTGTTCTCAGTGTTTTGGTATTAGTGTTCTTAGCTCTTAGTGTTTTGGTATTAGTGTTCTTATCTCTCAGTGTTTTGGTATTAGTGTTCTCAGTGTTTTGGTATTAGTGTTCTCAGTGTTTTGGTATTAGTGTTCTTATCTCAGTGTTTTGGTATTAGTGTTCTCAGTGTTTTGGTATTAGTGTTCTTAGCTCTCGGCATTTTGGTATTAGTGTTCTCAGTGTTTTGGTATTAGTGTTCTCAGTGTTTTGGTATTAGTGTTCTTAGCGCTCAGTGTTTTGGTATTAGTGTTCTCAGTGTTTTGGTATTAGTGTTCTTATCTCTCAGTGTTTTGGTATTAGTGTTCTCAGTGTTTTGGTATTAGTGTTCTCAGTGTTTTGGTATTAGTGTTCTTAGCTCTTAGTGTTTTGGTATTAGTGTTCTTATCTCTCAGTGTTTTGGTATTAGTGTTCTCAGTGTTTTGGTATTAGTGTTCTCAGTGTTTTGGTATTAGTGTTCTTATCTCAGTGTTTTGGTATTAGTGTTCTCAGTGTTTTGGTATTAGTGTTCTTAGCTCTCAGCATTTTGGTATTAGTGTTCTCAGTGTTTTGGTATTAGTGTTCTCAGTGTTTTGGTATTAGTGTTCTTAGCGCTCAGTGTTTTGGTATTAGTGTTCTCAGTGTTTTGGTATTAGTCTTCTCAGTGTTTTGTATTAGTGTACTCAGTGTTTTGGTATTAGTGTTCTTAGCGCTCATTGTTTTGGTATTAGTGTTCTCAGTGTTTTGGTATTAGTGTTCTCAGTGTTTTGGTATTAGTGTCCTCAGTGTTTTGGTATTAGTGTTCTCAGTGTTTTGGTATTAGTGTTCTCAGTGTTTTGGTATTAGTGTTCTTAGCGCTCAGTGTTTTGGTATTAGTGTTCTTAGCGCTCAGTGTTTTGGTATTAGTGTTCTCAGTGTTTTGGTATTCGTGTTCTCAGTGTTTTGGTATTAGTGTTCTTAGCGCGCAGTGTTTTGGTATTAGTGTTCTCAGTGTTTTTGTATTAGTGTTCTCAGTGTTTTGGTATTAGTGTTCTCAGTGTTTTGGTATTAGTGTTCTTAGCGCTCAGTGTTTTGGTATTAGTGTTCTCAGTGTTTTGGTATTAGTGTTCTTAGCGCTCAGTGTTTTGGTATTATTGTTCTCAGTGTTTTGGTATTAGTGTTCTTATCTCTCAGTGTTTTGGTATTAGTGTTCTCAGTGTTTTGTTATTAGTGTTCTCAGTGTTTTGGTATTAGTGTTCTCAGTGTTTTGGTATTAGTGTTCTCAGTGTTTTGGTATTAGTGTTCTTAGTTTGCTCAGTTGGTAGAGCATGGCGCTTGCAACGCCAGGGTTGTGGGTTCGTTTCCCACGGGGGGCCAGTATGAAAAGATTTATGCACTCACTTAACTGTAAGTCGCTCTGGATAAGAGCGTCTGCTAAATGACCAAAAAAAAATGAAGCACACTGAGTGGATTCCTCTGAAGAATACAGTGTGTTTTTACATACCACTGTGTCCACACTTCTGAGGAATACAGTGTGTTTTTACATACCACTGTGTCCACACTTCTGAGGAATACAGTGTGTTTTTACATACCACTGTGTCCACACTTCTGAGGAATACAGTGTGTTTTTACATACCACTGTGTCAACACTTCTGAGGAATACAGTGTGTTTTTACATACCACTGTGTCAACACTTCTGAGGAATACAGTGTGTTTTTACATACCACTGTGTCAACACTTCTGAAGAATACAGTGTGTTTTTACATACCACTGTGTCAACACTTCTGAGGAATACAGTGTGTTTTTACATACCGCTGTGTCCACACAGTGATATTTTGTCCTTTTGCGTTCAAGCTTCTTCAACATAAGACGCTCAATGGATGGGAGAAACGGCCAGAAGGTTTTACTGTTGATAAGTGTTCATAGTCTGCAGACCAAGAAGTACAGCCGTATCACTGCTCAAGTTATATTAGCCCCAACTCGGATTTGCATTGGCAATTTTCTGCCCTGTACAGCAGCCGCCAGGAGAGAGGATTACGGCACTCCCTAGCCTGCCCTCCACCCAAAAGAAAATGTCAGCAATTTAGGGAACACGAAAACCCAGGTCCACTTGTTATATTAGAAAGTCACCTTGTCTCCTGTACGGCATTCCTGAAACTATTTGACTGTCCAACATTAAGGAAAGCAAGAAAACCTGTCTGTCTTCCTGATAATAGTGTGTGGCTCAAAGACTCCCTCTCTTGATCCTGGCAGTTGTTTGAATCTTTCGTATATTCCGGCTGGAAAGAGCGTTAGTGTCCAGACAACACTCCTGCTGCTTTTATAAAGTGCTAATGCTTGATATTTCCGTGCTTTTTGGAGGAGTTCAGTCACATGAAAGCAAGTCGTTGACAAACCTTAAAGGGATACTTCAGGACTTTGGCAACGAGGCCCTTTATCTACTTCCCCAGAATCACATGAACTTGTGGATACCATTTTTATGTCTCTGTGTCCAGTATGAAAGAAGTTAGAGGTAGTTTCGCTAGCCAATGCTAACTAGCGTTAGCACAACGAATGGAAGTCTATTGGTATCTGCTAGCGTGTGTGTGTGTGTGTGTGTGTGTGTGTGTGTGTGTGTCTCGTGACAGACGTTACAATCTGCACACATTCTGGGTGCCTTCCGATTGCATGATAGCAGAATATGTGGCATAGCAGGAACATTGCTGCGGTAGTGGCTGGTAATGAATGCTTGACAAGATGACAGCTTCACATTTCCGAGGAGTTGGTTGTGAAATATTGATGACAGGGTTTAGCTGTGCTGTAGCAGCAGCTCAGCTCTCCACCCACGTACACATGTGGCTTCACATCCCAGTTACCAAAGACCGAAGCCTTACTTACACCATGCTTCACATCCCTCATATCAGCCTGACCTAATTGGCTCTGGATAAGAGTGTCTGCTAAATTACTAAAATATTAATATATCAGATATCGTCTGTTTTACCATACGTGAGGTTATACTGTAACACCCACGGGATAACCATGTAGAGTTCAGTGTGTGTGTGTGTGTGTGTGTGTGTGTGTGTGTGTGTGTGTGGTACCTCTGTGTGGACAGGTAAGATTAGACTGCAGTGTATGAGCTACCCACCGCCTGGTGACCCTTCGACTGTGTGGCTAAAGGAGGGCTCAGATGGAAGGGGGTCAGATGGGAGTGGTCAGGTGGGAGGGGGTCAGGTGGGAGTGGGTCAGGTGGGAGGGGGTCAGGTGGGAGTGGTCAGGTGGGAGTGGTCAGGTGGGAGGGGATCAGATGGGAGGGGTCGTATGGGAGGGGGTCAGATGGGAGGGGGTCGTATGGGAGGGGCTTCTCTCTGATGTCATACTCCCATTGATCTCAATGACTTTATGGCCATCAGCGTGCGACTGTGATAAAGGCATCCATAGACTATGTTGTGACTTCAGACAACACATCCATGTATACAGTATGTATTACATTCTTACTTATAGACTATATATTCTGACTACAAACAACACATCCATGTTTTTTTTGTAAATGATTGACGGGAGATGGATGATTTTAGGTAACTTTGTTTTCTTTCAATCACACAAAGTTTGAAATTATATTGATCTAGCTGGCGTCAAACGAGATCAAATATTTGTTTTTAGTACCATTTTTAAAAATGTTATGTTGTATCATGACTCACTGTAACATAGATCTATGGACAGCACCTCAATGTCACATTAATGTCAAGATATGAAACGGATTAATCTAACTCACATAGCTAGAATTATTCATCTAACTCACCTAGCTAGAATGATTTATCTAACTCACATAGCTAGAATGATTCATCTAACTCACATAGCTAGAATGATTCATCTAACTCACCAAGCTAGAATGATTTATCTAACTCACCAAGCTAGAATGATTCATCTAACTCACCTAGCTAGAATGATTCATCTAACTCACATAGCTAGAATGATTCATCTAACTCACATAGCTAGAATGATTCATCTAACTCACCAAGCTAGAATGATTTATCTTACTCACATAGCTAGAATGATTCATCTAACTCACCTAGCTAGAATGATTAATCTTACTCACATAGCTAGAATGATTCATCTAACTCACATAGCTAGAATGATTCATCTAACTCACATAGCTAGAATGATTCATCTAACTCACCAAGCTAGAATGATTCATCTAACTCACCTAGCTAGAATGATTAATCTTACTCACATAGCTAGAATGATTCATCTAACTCACATAGCTAGAATGATTCATCTAACTCATCAGTTGTCAGAGCACCTTACCGATCACTGCACCTGTACACAGCCCATCTGAAATTAGCCCACCCAACTACCTCATCCCTATATTGTTATTTATTTTGCTCTTTTGCACCCCAGTATCTCTATTTGCACATAATCTCTTGCACATCTAGCATTCCAGTGTTAATACTATTGTAATTATTCTGCACTATAGCCTA
Organism: Coregonus clupeaformis; assembly: GCF_020615455.1. NCBI lineage: Eukaryota > Metazoa > Chordata > Actinopteri > Salmoniformes > Salmonidae > Coregonus > Coregonus clupeaformis. The sequence continues at coordinate 6,000,217 of NC_059212.1, read as the reverse complement.
TTTATTGCCTTACCTCCATAACTTGCTACATTTGCACACACTGTATATATATTTTCTGTTGTATTTTTGACTTTATGTTTTTTACCCCATATGTAACTCTGTGTTGTTTTTATTGCACTGCTTTGCTTTATCTTGGCCAGGTCGCAGTTGTAAATGAGAACCTGTTCTCAACTGGCTTACCTGGTTAAATAAAGGTGAAATAAAAAAATAAAAAAGAATGATTCATCTAACTCACATAGCTAGAATGATTCATCTAACTCACATAGCTAGAATGATTCAGCTAACTCCCCTAGCTAGAATGATTCAGCTAACTCACCAAGCTAGAATGATTCATCTAACTCACATAGAATGATTCAGCTAACTCCCCTAGCTAGAATGATTCAGCTAACTCACCAAGCTAGAATGATTCATCTAACTCACATAGCTAGAATGATTCATCTAACTCACCTAGCTAGAATGATTCATCTAACTCACCTAGCTAGAATGATTCAGCTAACTCCCCTAGCTAGAATGATTCATCTAACTCACATAGCTAGAATGATTCATCTAACTCACCTAGCTAGAATGATTCATCTAACTCACCTAGCTAGAATGATTCAGCTAACTCCCCTAGCTAGAATGATTCAGCTAACTCACCTAGCTACATTTACATTTACATTTTAGTCATTTAGCAGACGCTCTTATCCAGAGCGACTTACAGTTAGTGAATACATATTTTTTTTATACTGGCCCCCCGTGGGAATCGAACCCACAACCCTGGCGTTGCTCTATCAACTGAGCTACATCCCTGCCGGCCATTCCCTCCCCTACCCTGGACGACGCTGGGCCAATTGTGCGCCGCCCATGAGTCTCCCGGTCGCGGCCGGCTGCGACAGAGCCTGGATTCGAACCAGGATCTCTAGTGGCACAGTTAGCACTGCGATGCAGAGCCTTAGACCACTGCGCCACTCAGGAGTACATACGTTGTTGATATACGTTGTTACGTTGTTGCTGATACGTTGTTGTATCATGACTCACTGTAACATCAAATATATGTCATAGATAGACAGCTCCTCAATGTCACATTAACGTCTGCTTTGGACTAATCCATTACCCTTTGGGTTAATAGTCCCACTCTAAAGCTCCTGTGCGACTCTTCCTACTTCCCTAGTAGCAAGTTAGGTTTTCAAGAACCAGACAGCCCTTTCCGCTAAGCTGTTTTCCAGGGCTTGTCAGCTTTTAGCCCTCTTCTTCTTTACTGCGTAGTTTTGTGTCCGTGCGTTCTTTGAACCACTGGCTTTCTTTCTCGTTTCTGTTTGTGGGCAGCATTGGGAAGAGTCCAGCTTCAATGCTACAGTGACAGTGCTCACCATGTATCTCCACAACAGGACATGTTTAGGCCTAGAAGAGTACGGATCAATTGCATTTCATGGACACTAACCAAGAATGTGATGACACAGCTGTGTGTGTCTGAGGGAAATAATGCACGTTTAAATGGGATGTACACACGCACGTAGACGGAGACACAGACACACTGATACGACACACACACACACACACATAATATACACTCAGTATACAAAACATTAAGAACACCTGCTCTTTCCATGACATAGAATGACCAGGTGAATCCAGGTGAAAGCTATGATCCCTTATTGATGTCACTTGTTAAATCCAATTCAATCAGTGTAGATGAAGGGGAGGAGACAGGTTAAAGAAGGATTTTTAAGCCTTTAGACAATTGAGACATGGATTGTGTGTGTGTGCCATTCAGTGGGTGAATAGGCAAGACAAAAAACGTAAGTGCCTTTGAACGGATATGGTAGTAGGTGCCAGGCGCACCGGTTTGTGTCAAAAACTGCAACGCTGCTTGTTTCTTCACGCTCAACAGTTTCCTATGTGTTTCAAGAATGGCCAACCACCCAAAGGAGCTTTCGACCCCTCGTAGAGTCCATGGCCCGACGAATTGAGGCTGTTCTGAGGGGAAAAGGGGATGCAACTCAATATTAGGAAGGTGTTCTTAATGTTTTGTACACTCAGTGTACACTTGTACGTCTGCAATAGGACAAATATAAGCACCCCCACACACAGCCTACGCTAAAACCAGTCTGCTTTACTTTTCTTTGTTACAGGGAGGGCCTATGCCCCAGAGTTCTACTATGACACCTACAGTGCATTGTGGCAGAACCGGCCCAGGGTCTATGGCTTCAAGCTACAGTGGACCCAGCAGAACCCGCTGTCTGTGGACCGCATCGTGGCCTACCGACTGGGTATCAAACAGGTGAGCGGGAACAGTTAGTCCTTCTCCTTGACTTCTTCATGCTCTGGGCTTTGTCAAAGTTTCACCTTTTTAAGGTCTACTTCTGTCTCCAAAGTGAGAGCAATACATTTTGTATGTTTGAAGTAGTTGTAACACACACTAGTTCCTGATTGTGATGTCACTCATGAGAGTGAGTTAGGCTTTGCCATTCTAGCCAAGTAGTGACTTTATTTTTTATTTATTTATTTTATTTGTACCTTTACTTAACTAGGCAAGTCAGTTAAGAACAAATTCTTATTTACAATGACGGCCTACACCGGCCAAACCCGGACGATGCTGGGCCAATTGTGCGCCGCCCTATGGGACTCCCAATCGCAGCCGGTTGTGATACAGCCTGGAATCGAACCAGGGGGTCTGTAGTGACGCTTCAAGCACTGAGAAGCAGTTCCTTAGACTGCTGCACCACTCGGGAGCCCGAACTGACTTTGACAGTGTTCACTGCAGCAAATGAGCTAAAAAAGCAAGGAGATTGATAGGCATTGTAGAAATATGACCCTGAGACCTAACATATCCATTCCTACTAAAGCCTGTGCATGATGTACTTGTGAAGACATTAGCATTTGTCCTTTCTCACTGTGTGTGGCATTCTGCTGTGGGGGTCATCCCCCTCTTCATAGATGAACAGAGGAAACAAGCAGAAAGCATTTCATTTCTTTAAAGCACCCTCCTCCTTGTCTGTGGTGTTCCGGTTAGAGATGGCATTCCGGTTGTCAATCCCGTCTTCTCCGTTCACCATTCCTCCTCCCTCACCTTCAGCACTGTCAGCGCTCAGCTGGAACGACAGAGTCCTCAGCCAATTCTAATGACATCACACGGCGTGATTTATTCCCCGTCAGGTTTGTCATTGCCTGGTCGCCACCCACCGGCGCTCAAAGTCAACACTAAGTAAAGTAAAAACATTCAACTGATTTGTTACATTCTATTTTTATATTCGTTTATTTTTCCTTCTTTATTTCGAAACAAAATTCCCAGTCTTGCATGCTGTTAGTCATCACTGCGGGCACTGAGGACATTTAGACTTTTATTAGATTTATTTATTTAGGTTCTGTATACGCGTCAGGTGTTCTGCCCAGTGGTTGCACCACTGGGGGCGACTTTCTCTCACACGACACGCTCAGCGATATTTTCAGCACAGTGAAGCACATTTTCACTGACTGCACAGATTCTTTCAGACTCGCAGGACTTTTTTAAGCGCTCGAGCCGGGTGTCTTTTCACCTGGGAGGTGGTGCATCTGTATCTGTATTCAGTGAGTCCATCAGCTCCGTTCTGAATGAACCACTTGTGTTCGTTCACCACAAAGCACTGTGACAAAGCAGCTAGCTATTGTTTCCCATCTACTTCTTCTGCTTAGGGAAAGGGCCTTGACAGTGGTTGCTATATAAGAGTCAGCAACAAAGCAGACACCTGGCTAAGAGCAGGAGGTGAAGGAGAGGAGGATGATGGGAGGGGGGGGAGAAAGAACAGGAGAGGAGTGAGGGCAAGAAACTAATTAACAACTTCGCCCAGAGGGGAAGAGCTGCCCAAATAAGATAAGGTGTTCAGTGAGGAACCAGTGATGGAATTCGCTAGAACAGAGGTTAGCTGTGTGGACCGTGATTACATGTGCGTGAGACGCGTCTGAAAACCAGACAGCCAGCATCTCTCAGTGGGGGAGGAGAAGTGGCTGCTGGGTAAAAATAGGACAAGCCTTGATGGACTCTTCCACTCTTTCAGACTCATCACATTGCAGGTGCCCGGTTGTCACTGTCTCTGTCAGCCCCTTTCTTGTTTAATGGATAACGCTCTCCAACCGGCTGTCTTTTGTGATGGTAGCACATTATGTAGAGATTTTATGGTAGTTTTCTTTGCCAGGTTCAGTACAGTGGTTTCCTGAATGAGGCCCATCCATCATGGAGGCATGGCTGGTCACTGCTCTCTCCTCTCTGCCTGGCTTGGTGCCTGCTGTGCCCCTCACTCCTCACCTCCTCTCTGCCTGGCGGGTCACTCCTCCCCTCCCCTCTCTCTCCCCTCTCTCTCCTCTCTTTCTCTCTCTCTCCCTCCTCTCTATCCTCTCCTCTCTCTTGCATTCCTCTCTTTCTCTCTCTCCTCTCTCTCAGATGCCTCATTATCTCTCTCTCTCTCTGCTATTGCTCTCTCTCTCTCCTATTTCTCTCTCTCGCTCCGTTCCTCTCTACCTCTCTTGCTCTCTCTGCTATCGCTGTCTCTCTCTCTTTTCTGCTCAGTGGCTCACGTGTGACATTTCCAGGACACCAGCCTGCATGGGGTTTAACTTAACCCTCCTAAGGGCAGACTGGACTGGCTGCAGAGTTAAATTCACTCTCCTTCTGGTGTGCGTGCGTGTGCATGCATGCATGGTAGAAAATGGACACTAAGCTTGTTCACTTGCTTCATATGCAGCTCCTAGCAATAAATGAAAATTTTCATAACATGCCTAAACGTGTTTTACAGCTAATTGGTCCTTAATTGTGTGATTATGAGATAACGGGAGTGGAATCTCTAGTCAGTGGTGTTCTTGTATAGATCTCAGACTGTAGTGAAAAGGACTAGTCACTTATTTGAAGTATTATATTCCCTCTAAACCAGACGTTTTATTAAATAATAGCCACGCGGAATACGTGGTCCTCTGTAGCTCAGCTGGTAGAGCACGGCACTTGTAACGCCAAGGTAGTGGGTTCGATTCCCGGGACCACCCATACACAAAAAATGTATAATGTATGCACACATGACTGTAAGTCGCTTTGGATAAAAGCGTCTGCTAAATGGCATATTATTATATTTATTATTAATACTACATTTATAAAATCAGGCGGAAGCCCCACTTGTTGTTTGAATTGTTAAGCATGGGAGATTTCCATATTGTTTCTAATTTCCCTAGCTTTCATCATTGTTTTGCCCTTGCCTCTGAAATCCAGTTGGAGAGAAGGTGATTGGTTTACAAATGAGCCCCCTCTAAGTATGACTGCTTTTATATGGTTTGTGTCCAATTGGCTGGTTTGATTTTGGAGTTTCATTTAGCCTTCATTTACATGTGTGTGTGTTTGTGTGTGTGTGTGTGTGTGTGTGTGTGTGTGTGTGTGTGTGTGTGTGTGTGTGTGTGTGTGTGTGTGTGTGTGTGTGTGTGTGTGTGTGTGTGTGTGTGTGTGTGTGTGTGTGTGTGTGTGTGTGTGTGTGTGTGTGAATCCAATCATTTCCCAAAATGACAGATAACCAGTCTTATTGTTTGAGCAAAATCAGTCTGCTATTATTCTGTCTGTATTGTGTGTCTTTTAATAGTGTTGTTTTTGATGAATAATTTACCTTTCCATTCACTTTTTAATCAGTTCCACCATTCCAACATCATGGCTTTGGCATCACGGACACAAGACGCTTTACATAATGAGGAAATCATAGCTACCTCGATGATGAGACGCTGCCATTATTATACGCGTTAGTCGCGGTGGTCCAAGGACATGCAGATTCATTCTTCTAGTTATTAGCTGACCGATAAGAGTCACTTCAGCTGGGGGAGACTGGGCTGTGAGCCTATATCACGTTCTAACCAGACACGCTGGATCTTCCATTCTCATCCTTTATCCTTGATAACAGAAGCGGATCAGATTCCAGATGGGTCAGGCCATTGGGGGTTCTGGGATCATCCCAGGCTGCCTAGAAGGGTTGCAATTCCACTGTAACAATGTCATTATACGGCTCCAATGTTACAGTAAGTAGGAAGTAGCATCCCATTCATTCATTCTGAGGATGAACGGGAGGGAGAGGCGGTGAGGAGGGGTGAGGTAGGGGGAGTAATAAGGATAACATCCTCGTCACGCTCCCTCTCTTTCAGTTAGGGGACCCAGAGGTGTAGGTGATCTCTCTTCCATCTCTCTCTCTCTCTGTCTCTGTCTCTGTCTCTGTCTCTGTCTCTGTCTCTGTCTCTGTCTCTGTCTCTCTCTCTCTCTCTCTCTCTCTCTCTCTCTCTCTCTCTCTCTCTCTCTCTCTCTCTCTCTCTCTCTCTCTCTCTCTCTCTCTCTCTCTCTCTCTCTCTCTCTCTCTCTCTCTCTCTCTCTCTCTGTCTCTCTCTCTCTCTGTCTCTCTCTCTCTGTCTCTCTCTCTCTCTCTGTCTCTGTCTCTCTCTCTCTCTCTCTCTCTCTCTCGTCTCTCTCTCTCTCTCTCTCTCTGTCTCTGTCTCTCTCTCTCTCTCTCTCTCTCTCTCTCTCTCTCTCTCTCTCTCTCTCTCTCTCTCTCTCTCTCTCTCTCTCTCTCTCTCTCTGTCTCTGCTCTCTCTCTCTCTCTCTCTCTCTCTCTCTCTCTCTCTCTCTCTCTCTCTCTCTCTCTCTCTCTCTCTCTCTCTCTCTCTCTCTCTTCCATCTCTGTGTCTCTGTCTCTGTCTCTGTCTCTGTCTCTGTCTCTCTCTCTCTCTCTCTCTCTGTCTCTTTCTCTCGCTCTCTCGCTCTCTCACACTCACACTCCACACACACACACACTATTCTCAGAATCTCACCCAGGCTGATATATGTCACACGGCTGCTAATAGCGTATTAAACTCTGCGACAGCTCAGCGGACTTCGCCACAACTTCACACTTCGTGACGTCTTGCTAAGTATAATAGTCGAGGCAGGCGCTCTCTCGTTAAGTTCCTGCAGTTCATCTAGCATGTTAACAAGGCCATGTGTAACAACTCATTCACACTCCCCTTTACAACGCTCCCTCCCTCCTTAGTACACTACTGTTAGAGTTAGAAGTACTAACGCTCCCTCCCTCCTTAGTACACTACTGTTAGAGTTAGAAATACTAACTCTCCCTCCCTCCTTAGTACACTACTGTTAGAGTTAGAAGTACTCGTTCAATATCCGTGTCACAAACTGCTTTTCTTGTCCTTGCCGTACCTAATAGGGATGCATAGCCTATTACAGTAGATTCACATAAGTATTTACACACACCTACTCATTCAAGGGTTTTTCTTTATTTTGACTATTTTTTACATTGTGAAATAATAGTGAAGACATCAAAACTATGAAATAACACATATGGAATCATGTAGTAACCAAAAAAGTGTTAAACAAATCAAAAATATATTTTAGATTCTTCAAATCGCCACCCTTTTCCTTGATGACAGCTTTGCACACTCTTGGCATTCTCTCAACCAGCTTCATGAGGTAGTCACCTGGAATGCATTTCAATTAACAGGTCTGCCTTCTTAAAAGTTAATTTGTGGAATTTCTTTCCTTCTTAATGTGTTTGAGCCAATCAGTTGTGTTGTGAAAAGGTGGGGGGGTATACAGAAGATAGCCCTATTTGGTAAAAGACCAAGTCCATATTATGGCAAGAACAGCTCAAATAAGCAAAGAGAAATGACATTCCATCATTACTTTAAGACATGAAGGTCAGTCAATACAGAAAATGTCAAGAATGTCTTCAAGTGCAGTCGCAAAAACCATCAAGCGCTATGATGAAACTGGCTCTCATGAGGACCACCACAGGAATGGAAGACCCAGAGTTGTCTCTGCTGCAGAGGATAAGTTCATTAAAGTTACCAGCTTCCGAAATTGAAGCCCAAATAAATGCTTCAGAGTTCAAGTAAAAGATACATCTCAACATCAACTGTTCAGAGGGGACTGTGTGAATAAGGCCTTCATGGTCGAATTGCTTAAAAGAAACCACTACTAAAGGGCACCAATAAGAAGAAGAGACCTGCTTGGGCCAAGAAACACGAGCAATGGACATTAGACCGGTGGAAATTTGTCCTTTGGTCTGGAGTCCAAATTGGAGATTTTTGTTTCCAACCGCCGTGTCTTTGTGAGACGCAGTGTGGGTGAACAGATGATCTCCGCATTTCCCACCGTAAAGCATGGAGGAGGAGGTGTGATGGTGTGGGGGTGCTTTGCTGGTCACACTGTCTGTGATTTATTTAGAATTCAAGGCACACTTAACCAGCATGGTTACCACAGCATTCTACAGCGATTCACCATCCCATCTGGTTTGGGCTTAGTGGGACTATAATTTGTTTTTCAACAGGACAATGACCCAACACACCTCCAGGCTTTGTAATGGCTATTTTACCAAGAAGGAGAGTGATTGAGTGCTGCATCAGATGGCCTGGCCTCCACAATTGTAACACTCTGGCTCTATGGACGTTTATATTGAGCCAGGGTTGTTCATTTTCTTGTGTTTGGGTGTATTTCATTTGGTGGTGTTGGGGATGGGTGAGTTTCAGTTTGTTTGTGTCATGTGGTGATTGGTCGATGACTCCCAATCGGAGGTAACGAGTGTCAGCTGTCGGCTCGTTATCTCTGATTGGGAGCCATATATATTCTGTGTGTTTTCTCCTTTGTTTTGTGGGTTATTGTTTCTTTGTTGCTGTTAGTAGTATTCAGTATAGAACTTCACGGATCGTCATTTGTTGTTTTCTTCGTGGTTGCTTTAAGTTAATAAAGTCATCATGTCCACTCGCAACGCTGCGCATTGGTCTCCTCCTTCAGACGATCGTGACAGAATAACCCACCACAAGAGGACCAAGCGGCGTAACAAGCGGCAACAGGACCTACCTACGCAGGATTTATGGACGCCTCCTAAGGATTTTTTGGACATGGGAGGAGATTCGGGCTGGAAAGGGTCCTTGGGCACAACCGGAGGAATATCACTGCCCTCGTGAAGAGCTGGAGGCAGCTGCAGCCGAGAGGAGGTGGTATGAGGAGGAATATCACCGCCCTCGTGAAGAGCTGAGGCAGCTGCAGCCGAGAGGAGGTGGTATGAAGAGGAAGCGCGGAGTCGAGGCTGGAAGCCCGGGGTTACTCCCCAAAAAATTTTTTGGGGGGGCACATGGCTTGGGCGCCTGGGCAGCAGGAGGCTGCCACAGGTAGAGCTGGAGAGAAGGCTATCGGATTACGGGAGCCATTGGCGAGTAGAGGAGGGAAGTTGTTGTGGCACGGCATGAGAGACTGAAGTGTGTTCCCAGTCTGGTCCGGTCCGTTCTTGATCCCCAGTTAAGGCCAGTGGTGGGTGTTCCCGGTACGGACCGGTCTGTTCCTACCCACGCACCAGGTCCACGATGTGCGGCGCCAGCCGGCCAGAGTCTGCCGTCTGCCCTAGGGCGTCTGAACTGCCCGTCTGCCAAAGCGCCGCATAAGCCGCCCGTCTGTACTGAGCCTGCAAAGCCGTCCGTCTGCCACATGAGCCTTCAGAGCCGTCCGCCAGACAGAATCATACACCTGCTATGGAATCAGCAGGAGCCGACGCAGCCTATGCTGGACTGGAGGCTCGGGTTCGTGGACCGGCAGGAGCGGCTCATGCGGATGGGAGCCGTCCTGCTGGAGGTGATGACTGCAATCCGAGGCTGGGGTCCGCCTCCACCGCCGAAGCGCCCAGCCAGCACCATCAGCCAGCCATGAGCAGCCAGACCCGTTAGCCAGCCATGAGCAGCCAGATCCGCCAGCCAGCCATGAGCAGCCAGATCCGTCAGCTAGCCATGAGCAGCCAGATCCGTCAGCCAGCCATGAGCAGCCAGATCCGTCAGCCAGCCATGAGCAGCCAGATCTGTCAGCCAGCCATGAGCAGCCAGATCTGTCAACCAGCCACGAGCAGCCAGATCCGTCAGCCAGCCATGAGCAGCCAGACCCGCCAGCCAGCCACGAGCAGCCAGATCCGTCCAGCCAGCCACGAGCAGCCAGACCGCCAGCCAGCCATGAGCAACCAGATCCGTCAGCCAGCCATGAGCAGCCAGATCCGTCAGCCAGCCACGAGCAGCCAGATCCGTCCAGCTAGCCATGAGCAGCCAGATCCGTCCAGCCAGCCATGAGCAGCCAGATCCGTCAGCCAGCCATGAGCAGCCAGATCCGTCAGCCAGCCGCGAGCAGCCAGATCCGTCAGCCAGCCACGAGCAGCCAGATCCGTCAGCCAGCCACGAGCAGCCAGATCCGTCAGCCAGCCATGAGCAGCCAGATCCGTCAGCCAGCCATGAGCAGCCAGATCCGTCAGCCAGCCATGAGCAGCCAGATCCGTCAGCCAGCCATGAGCAGCCAGATCCGTCATCCAGCCAGGATTCGCCAGAGCCGTCGAGCCAGGATCCGCCAGAGCCGCCCAGACAGGATCAGCCAGAGCCTTCCGCCAGACAGGATCAGCCAGAGCCTTCCGCCAGACAGGATCAGCCAGAGCCTTCCGCCAGACAGGATCAGCCAGAGCCTTCCGCCAGACAGGATCAGCCAGAGCCTTCCGCCAGACAGGATCCGCCAGAGCCGTCCAGCCGAGATCCGCCAGAGCCGTCCAGCCGGGATCCGCCAGAGCCGCCCAGCCGAGATCCGCCAGAGCCGTCCAGCCGGGATCCGCCAGAGCCGTCCAGCGAGATCCGCCAGAGCCGCCCAGCCGGGATCCGCCAGAGCGCCCAGCCGGGATCCGCCAGTGCCGTCCAGCCGGGATCCGCCAGAGCCGTCCAGCCGGGATCCGCCAGAGCCGCCCAGCCGGGATCCGCCAGAGCGTCCAGCCGGGATCCGCCAGGAGCCGCCCAGCCGGGATCCGCCAGAGCCGCCCAGCCGAGATCCGCCAGAGCCGCCCAGCCGGGATCCGCCAGAGCCGTCCAGCCGAGATCCGCCAGAGCCGCCCAGCCGGGATCCGCCAGAGCCGCCCAGCCGAGATCCGCCAGAGCCGCCCAGCCGGGATCCGCCAGAGCCGTCCAGCCGTGATCCGCCAGAGCCGCCTCGCCAGGATCCGCCAGAGCCGCCTCGCCAGGATCCGCCAGAGCCGTCCCGCCAGGATCCGCCGGAGCCAGCCAGCCAGGATCCGCCATCTAGTCAGGTGCTGCCCTTAGTCCGGTGCTGCCCTGAGTCCGGTGCCGCCCCTTAGCCCGGTGCTGCCCCGTAGTCCGGTACTGCCCCTTAGCCGGTGCTGCCCCTAGTCCTGTACTGCCCTTTAGTCCGGTACTGCCCCGTAGTCCGGTGCTGCCCCTTAGTCCGGTGCTGTCCCTTAGCCCGGTGCTGCCCCTTATCCCGGTGCTGCCCCCTTATCCCGGTGCTGCCCCCTAGGCCGATGCTGCCCCTTAGTCCGGGGTTGCCCCTTAGTCCAGGTGGGGTTAGGTGGAGGGTGGTCATTGGGAGGAGGCTACCGAAGCAGGTTGTGACTGTGGTGGGGTGGGGATCACGACCGGGGCCAGAGCCGCCACCATGGACAGACGCCCCACCCAGACCCTCCCCTAGTCCTGATGTTGGTGCGCCCGGAGTTCGCACCTTTAGGGGGGTACTGTAACACTCTGGCTCTATGGACGTTATATTGAGCCAGGGTTGTTCATTTTCTTGTGTTTGGGTGTATTTCATTTGGTGGTGTTGGGGATGGGTGAGTTTCAGTTTGTTTGTGTCATGTGGTGATTGGTCGATGACTCCCAATCGGAGGTAACGAAGTGTCAGCTGTCGGCTCGTTATCTCTGATTGGGAGCCATATATATTCTGTGTGTTTTCTCCTTTGTTTTGTGGGTTATTGTTTCTTTGTTGCTGTTAGTAGTATTCAGTATAGAACTTCACGGATCGTCATTTGTTGTTTTCTTCGTGGTTGCTTTAAGTTAATAAAGTCATCATGTCCACTCGCAACGCTGCGCATTGGTCTCCTCCTTCAGACGATCGTGACAACAATCCCCTGACCTTAACCTAATTGAGATGGTTTGGGATGAGTCAGACCGCAGAGTGAAGGAAAAGCAGCCAACAAGTGCTCAGCATATCTGGGAACTCCTTCAAGACTGTTGGAAAAGCATTCCAGGTGAAGCTGGTTGAGAGAATGCCAAGAGTGTGCAAAGCTGTCATCAAGGCAAAGGGTAGCTATTTGAAGAATCTCAAATATAAAATACATTTTGATTTGTTTAACACTTTTTTGGTTACTACATGATTCCATATGTGTTATTTCATAGTTTTGATGTCTTCACTATTATTCTACAATGTAGAAAATAGTAAAACTTTTGACTGGTACTGTATGTCAAATAATTTCTGGGAAACAATTAAGTACCTTACTGTGATTTGTTTTCAATGAAAATGGTAAGAAATAAACAAAAATAGCTACTTAGCAAAAAATATATTCTTAAGCAAGAATTTTGCTGACCGTCTAGGAGTGGTCTGAGTGAGGGACCTAATGGGAGATGAGGGAAAACTAGCTGTTATTGGCAGAGGAGGGAAAACTCTCTTGGTTATTGGTCTACTAACTTATACCTCCTGGTGATGTCACCAGGCGTTCCAAAACCCCACCCACCAAAACAGGCTGTTATTTCAGGCAGTCTTTTCTAACAGCTCTTACGCTAAAAGGGCGTTATCATCATTTTCACTATTTCACAGTATTATTCCAACATCATAGTGTGGAAATATATAAAACACAGGAAAATCACGTTTTTGACTGCACTGTCGCATTAACAACCAACCCAGATGTCACGCCAATCATCAAAGCTAGGTACTGGAGCCTAAGGCTTATACTAGGAAATGGAATCATTATTGCATGGTGCCATATCAAACATGATCACAAAAGCCAGAGGGCCTGCGGTAGTGTACTGTATTTACTGTGGTGTAGACCTCCATTATATATCCTGTGAGACCAGAGAACACCCTCCAGACTCCAAATAACATTAAACCCTACTGCCGACAACCCTACTGCCGACAACCCTACTGCCGACAACCCTACTGCCGACAACCCTACTGCCGACAACCCTACTGCCGACAACCCCACTGCCGACAACCCCACTGCCGACAACCCCACTGCCGACAACCCCACTGCCGACAACCCCACTGCCGACAACCCCACTGCCGACAACCCCACTGCCGACAACCCCACTGCCGACAACCCTACTGCCGACAACCCTACTGCCGACAACCCTACTGCCGACAACCCTACTGCCGACAACCCTACTGCCGACAACCCACTGCCGACAACCCCACTGCCGACAACCCCACTGCCGACAACCCCACTGCCGACAACCCCTACTGCCGACAACCCTACTGCCGACAACCCCACTGCCGACAACCCTACTGCCGACAACCCTACTGCCGACAACCCTACTGCCGACAACCCCCACTGCCGAAACCCTACTGCCGACAACCCCACTGCCGACAACCCTACTGCCGACAACCCTACTGCCGACAACCCCACTGCCGACAACCCCACTGCCGACAACCCCACTGCCGACAACCCCACTGCCGACAACCCCACTGCCGACAACCCTACTGCCGACAACCCTACTGCCGAACCCTACTGCCGACAACCCTACTGCCGACAACCCTACTGCCGACAACCCTACTGCCGACAACCCCACTGCCGACAACCCCACTGCCGACAACCCCACTGCCGACAACCCCACTGCCGACAACCCTACTGCCGACAACCCTACTGCCGACAACCCCACTGCCGACAACCCCACTGCCGACAACCCTACTGCCGACAACCCCACTGCCGACAACCCCACTGCCGACAACCCCACTGCCGACAACCCCACTGCCGACAACCCTACTGCCGACAACCCTACTGCCGACAACCCTACTGCCGACAACCCCACTGCCGACAACCCCACTGCCGACAACCCCACTGCCGACAACCCTACTGCCGACAACCCCACTGCCGACAACCCCACTGCCGACAACCCCACTGCCGACAACCCTACTGCCGACAACCCTACTGCCGACAACCCTACTGCCGACAACCCCACTGCCGACAACCCTACTGCCGACAACCCCACTGCCGACAACCCCACTGCCGACAACCCTACTGCCGACAACCCTACTGCCGACAACCCTACTGCCGAACCCTACTGCCGACAACCCTACTGCCGACAACCCTACTGCCGACAACCCTACTGCCGACAACCCCACTGCCGACAACCCCACTGCCGACAACCCCACTGCCGACAACCCCACTGCCGACAACCCTACTGCCGACAACCCTACTGCCGACAACCCCACTGCCGACAACCCTACTGCCGACAACCCCACTGCCGACAACCCTACTGCCGACAACCCTACTGCCGACAACCCTACTGCCGACAACCCCATTGCCGACAACCCTACTGCCGACAACCCCACTGCCGACAACCCTACTGCCGACAACCCTACTGCCGACAACCCTACTGCCGACAACCCCACTGCCGACAACCCCACTGCCGACAACCCTACTGCCGACAACCCTACTGCCGACAACCCTACTGCCGACAACCCTACTGCCGACAACAAGCTTTCTCCTCTATGCTAACAGAGCATAGAGGAGAAATGCAACGGCCAAGTAGCCGGGCGTTTCCCCACCTTGGCCTCGAGTGCTCACAGCGTAGCCGTCAGCCTCGCCGTTATCAGCCTTCATCATCATCATCACAGACTGACTGTACGTTCTGTTTTTTCATCACAGACTGACTGTACGTTCTGTTTTTTCATCACAGACTGACTGTACATTCTGTTTCTTCACCACAGACTGACAGTACGTTTGCCGTCATGTTAAAATTTGCGTGGAGGAGGAAAAAATAGTGTAATACTCAAACAGATTAGAACTAACTCTAGGCTAATTGGTGCTGTTTTATTTAGTGATGTGTTTGCTGTGTGCAAGGCTGAGGCCTTGGATTGAATTCTCCCCAGATTATGATTTCCCCCTGGTCTCTGGTGGATTTCAGGCCGAGCTGCTGTATCCTGATGAATCGCAGAGGAGGAAGTGAGAGAGAAGAGGATGAGGAATTTCCATGAGAAGGAATCTCTCTTTCTCTCTTCTCTCTCTCATTCTTGTTCTGGTTCTCTCTCTTCCTCCCTCTCCCTTTCTATCTGTTTTTCTCTTTTCTTCTCTTTCTGTCTGTCTCGCTCTCTCTTTTTCTCTTTCATTCTCTCAATTCCCTCTCTTTCTTCCTCTCTCTTTTTCTCTTCTATTCTCTCTCTCTCCTCCTTTATACAACAAGATTTGCAGAATGATGGCATGAATGAGAAGTGAGGCTCGTTGCCATGGCAACACCATTTTACCTCCAACAGGCAACATACATTGCTTAGCAGAATACAAAAGGAGCAGAGCAGAATGTGAGGGAACAGTTTAGTTTATTAATTCGACCATTTTAAAACAAGCACACACAAAACTAGAAAATACATACATGTACATCCACCTGTTTGGTGGATGACATAGCATTTTGTCTGACTGTGTATATAACCATACATGAGATTATCTGTATGATCTACACTCTCTCAGCAGCAGTAAATGGTGAAAGGTGGGTGCATTTTTATAGAGGACATAGCATTCAGTCCGATTATGACCATAAAGAGAACCATCATAACAAGTGGTCATTATCACTGTGAATGAACATAACATGGAAAATAAATGGCTCTTACCTTCTCTACCTCTTCCCTGCAACGTGGGCAATCTTCAAAACGAGTCAAATAACACATCTGCACTTTTACAATTTAATTCGCCCCAATTTTATGGCTGTGTCTGAGTCTCTGCCATACACACTGGAGGAGATGAACCAACAGGCATATGTATTCCCCCGCCGCTGATATTTGAATATAAAGGTCAGCGTTGTAGGAAATGAAATGTCAGGCTGGTGGAGGCAGGAGGAGGCTGGTTGGGGTACGAGGAGGCTGGAGGAGGCTGGTGGGGTAGGAGGAGGCAGGAGGAGGCTGGTGGGGTAGGAGGAGGCAGGAGGAGGCAGGAAGAGGCATGAGGAGGTAGGAGGATGCTGTTGGAAACAGGGGGAAAATGGAGGAGGTTGGAAGAGGTTGGAAGAGGCATCAGGAGGCTGTAGGAGGCAGGAGGAGACAGGAGGGGTAGGAGGCAGGAGGAGACAGGAGGGGTAGGAGGCAGGAGGAGACAGGAGGGGTAGGAGGCAGGAGGAGACAGGAGGGGTAGGAGGCAGGAGGAGACAGGAGGGGTAGGAGGCAGGAGGAGACAGGAGGGGTAGGAGGCAGGAGGAGACAGGAGGGGTAGGAGGCAGGAGGGGTAGGAGGCAGGAGGAGAAGGAGGCAGGAGGAGACAGGAGGGGTAGGAGGCAGGAGGAGACAGAAAGGGTAGGAGGCAGGAGGAGACAGGAGGGGGTAGGAGGCAGGAGACACAGGAGGGATAGGAGGCAGGAGGAGACAGGAGGGGTAGGAGGCGGGAGGAGACAGGAGGGGTAGGAGGCAGGAGGAAGCTGGAGGAAGCAGGAGGAGGCAGGAGGAGACAGGAGGGGTAGGAGGCAGGAGGAGACAGGAGGGGTAGGAGGAGGAAGCAGGAGGAAGGAGGAGGAAGCAGGAGGAAGCTGGAGGAAGGAGGATGCAGAGGGCCGTGCTCATGTTCGAGGATGTGTTAAAAGTCAAGTCTCAGACGAGGGCGACGGTCCCTTTTCCCCTCTGGGGGTGAAGTGTTTGAACGGCAGACTGAGCTGATAACTTCCTAACATCTCAGCGACATGGGACCTAAACTGGGGCGGAAGAGCAGTGTAGTGCACTTTTGGAATATTAGGGGCATTAGTAAAGTACATGCTAATGCCATTTACAGTGAGGGAAAAAAGGATTTGATCCCCTGCTGATTTTGTACGTTTGCCCACTGACAAAGAAATGATCAGTCTATAATTTTAATGGTAGGTTTATTTGAACAGTGAGAGACAGAATAACAACAAAAAAATCCAGAAAAACGCACGTCAAAAATGTTATAAATTGATTAGCATTTTAATGAGGGAAATAAGTATTTGACCCCTCTGCAAAACATGACTTAGTACTTGATCGCAAAACCCTTGTTGGCAATCACAGAGGTCAGACGTTTCTTGTAGTTGGCCACCAGGTTTGCACACATCTCAGGAGGGATTTTGCTCCACTCCTCTTTGCAGATCTTCTCCAAGTCATTAAGGTTTCGAGGCTGACGTTTGGCAACTCGAACCTTCAGCTCCCTCCACAAATGTTCTATGGGATTAAGGTCTGGAGACTGGCTAGGCCACTCCAGGACCTTAATGTGCTTCTTCTTGAGCGACTCCTGTGTTTTAGGTCATTGTCATGCTGGTATACCCATCCACGACCCATTTTCAATGCCCTGGCTGAGGGTAGGAGGTTCTCACCCAAGATTTGACGGTACATGGCCCCGTCCATCGTCCCTTTGATGCAGTGAAGTTGTCCTTCAGCATTCCTCCTCCTCCAAACACAAAGAGTTGAGTTGATGCCAAAGAGCTCGATTTTGGTCTCATCTGACCACAACACTTTCACCCAGTTCTCCTCTGAATCATTCAGATGTTCATTGGCAAACTTCAGACGGCCCTGTATATGTGCTTTCTTGAGCAGGGGGACCTTGCGGGCGCTGCAGGATTTCAGTCCTTCACGGCGTAGTGTGTTACCAATTGTTTTCTTGGTGACTATGGTCCCAGCTGCCTTGAGATCATTGACAAGATCCTCCCGTGTAGTTCTGGGCTGATTCCTCACCGTTCTCATGATCATTGCAACTCCACGAGGTGAGATCTTGCATGGAGCCCCAGGCCGAGGGAGATTGACAGTTATTTTGTGTTTCTTCCATTTGCGAATAATTGCACCAACTGTTGTCACCTTCTCACCAAGCTGCTTGGCGATGGTCTTGTAGCCCATTCCAGCCTTGTGTAGGTCTACAATCTTGTCCCTGACATCCTTGGAGAGCTCTTTGGTCTTGGCCATGGTGGAGAGTTTGGAATCTGATTGATTGATTGCTTCTGTGGACAGGTGTCTTTTATACAGGTAACAAGCTGAGATTAGGAGTACTCCCTTTAATCGTTACCTGTATAAAAGACACCTGGGAGCCAGAAATCTTTCTGATTGAGAGGGGGTCAAATACTTATTTCCCTCATTAAAATGCAAATCAATTTATAACATTTTTAAAACATGCGTTTTTCTGGATTTTTTTGTTGTTATTCTATCTCTCACTGTTCAAATAAACCTACCATTCAAATTATAGACTGATCATTTCTTTGTCAGTGGGCAAACGTACAAAATCAGCAGGGGATTAAATAATTTTTTCCCTCACTGTACACTGCACATGAGTTTTGCCTCTTGAGTGACACAGGCCTATGCGTATACAGTTGAAGTCAGAAGTTTACATACACTTAGGTTGGAGTCATTAAAACTAGTTTTTCAACCACTCCACAAATTTCTTGTTAACAAACTATAGTTTTGGCAAGTCGGTTAGGACATCTACTTTGTGCATGACACAAGTAATTTTTCCAACAATTGTTTACAGACAGATTATTTCACTTATAATTCACTGTATCACAATTCCAGTGGGTCAGAAGTTTACATACACTAAGTTGACTGTGCCTTTAAACAGCTTGGAAAAGTCCAGAAAATGATGTCATGGCTTTAGAAACTTCTGATAGGCTAATTGACATCATTTGAGTCAATTGGAGGTGTACCTGTGGATGTATTTCAAGGCCTACCTTCAAACGCAGTGCCTCTTTGCTTGACATCATGGGAAAATCAAAATAAATCAGCCAAGACCTCCACAAGTCTGGTTCATCCTTGGGAGCAATTTCCAAACGCCTGAATGTACCACGTTCATCTGTACAAACAATATTACGCAAGTATAAATGCCATGGGACCACGCAGCCGTCATACCGCTCAGGAAGGAGACGCGTTCTGTCTCCTAGAGATGAACATACTTTGGTGCGAAAAGTGCAAATCAATCCCAGTACAACAGCAAAGGACCTTGTGAAGATGCTGGAGGAAACCGGTACAAAAGTATCTATATCCACAGTAAAACGAGTCCTATATCGACATAACCTGAAAGGCCACTCAGCAAGGAAGAAGCCACTGCTCCAAAACCGCCATAAAAAAAGCCAGACTACGGTTTGCAACTGCACATGGGGACAAAAATCATACTTTTTGGAGAAATGTCCTCTGGTCTGATGAAACAAAAATAGAACTTTTTGGACATAAGGACCATCGTTATGTTTGGAGGAAAAAGGGGGTCGCTTGCAAGCCTAAGAACACCATCCCAACCGTGAAGCACGGGGGTGGCAGCATCATGCTGTGGGGGTGCTTTGCTGCAGGAGGGATTGGTGCACTTTACAAAATAGATGGCATGATGAGGAAGGAAAATTATGTGGATACATTGAAGCAACATCTCAAGACATCAGTCAGGAAGTTAAAGCTTGGTCGCAAATGGGTCTTCCAAATGGACAATGACCCCAAGCATACTTCCAAAGTTGTGTCAAAATGGCTTAAGGACAACAAAGTCAAGGTATTATGCTGAGATCATGTGACATCAAGCTGAACCTCGGCAAGACGGAGCTGCTCTTCCTCCCGGGGAAGGACTGCCCGCTCCATGATCTCGCCATCACGGTTGACAACTCCATTGTGTCCTCCTCCCAGAGTGCAAAGAACCTTGGCGTGACCCTGGACAATACCCTGTTGTTCTCTGCTGACATCAAAGCGGTGACCCTACCTTACACAGAAAGCGGCACAGGTCCTAATCCAGGCACTTGTCATCTCCCGTCTGGATATCTGCAACTCGCTGTTGGCTGGGCTCCCTGCTTGTGCCATTAAACCCCTTCAACTTATCCAGAACGCTGCAGCCCGTCTGGTGTTCAACCTTCCCAAGTTCTCTCATGTCACCCGCTCCTCCACACACTCCACTGGCTTCCAGTTGAGGCTCGCATCTACTACAAGACCATGGTGCTTGCCTACGGAGCTGTGAGGGGAACGGCACCTCCTTACCTTCAGGCTCTGATCAGACCCTACACCCAAACGAGAGCACTACGTTCATCCACCTCTGGCCTGCTAGCCCCCCTACCTCTACGGAAGCACAGTTCCCGCTCAGCCCAGTAAAAGCTATTTGCTGCTCTGGCACCCCAATGGTGGAACTAGCTCCCCCACGACGCCAGGACAGCGGAGTCACTGACCACCTTCCCGGAGACACTTGAAACCCTACCTGGAATAGTATAAAGTAATCCTTCTTCACCCACCCCCCATAAATAAAAAAAGTGGTTGTCCCACTGGCTATCATAAGTTCAATGCACCAATTTGTAAGTCACTCTGGATAAGAGCGTCTGCTAAATGATGTAAATGTATTGGAGTGGCCATCACAAAGCCCTGACCTCAATCCTATAGAAAATGTGTTGGCAGAACTGAAAAGGCGTGTGCGAGCAAGGAGGCAGTTAAACAATTTAAAGGCAATGCTACCAAATACTAATTGAGTGTATGTAAACTTCTGACCCACTGGAAATGTGATGAAATTAATAAAAGCTTAAATAAATCATTCTCTCTACTATTATTCTGACATTTCACATTCTTAAAATAAAGTGGTGATCCTAACTGACCTAAGACAGGGCATTTTTACTAGGATTAAATGTCAGGAATTGTGAAAAACGTTAAATGTATTTGGCTAAGGTGTATGTAAACTTCTGACTTCAACTGTATGTAAGCATAATTGGTATCCCTTTACATGCCTGTAGGAATAATGTATTGTGATGTAGGTATAATGTGTTATAAAACTTGTGACAAGCATGTACTGTATGACCCCTTAAAATGTCTGGTTATCCTCTCATAATGATCATACAAGTCTATCCTTTATCTCTAACATTCCAGCCTTGGTTCCATGCTGAAACCATATAAACAGTATTATAACACATACTGTAGTATTGTACTGTATATCTCTACGGCTCAAACTCCATGTGGATAGAAGAACAGGCAAGAAAAATAATGTCCTGCTAAGAACTGCAGACTTGAAATTAGTAAGCTAGCCGTGGCAATAGCCACGCAATTGGATGTGCGGAAGATGTAGATGTGATTAGCGGGGTAGCGGGGAGCTGCAGGAGAGAAGGTTGCAGATGAGAACACTGTGGGCCTCACAGGTCCCCCTGCTCACTTCCCACCAGTTCCACTCTCCATTTGTTGAATTCTGGCTTTGACCAGTCATCTTCTATTTGTCGGCTGCCAGGCCCACTGTGACTCAGTCAGCTGTCACACGAGTCAACGTGGGCCTTGGCACCCTGGGAAAATGGCGAGCGTGCCAATTGTTGTAGCCAAGATCAACAGTGATTAGCCGCACAACATTGCTCGGGGGGTTGGCCACATAGACAAAGTGTTGTTGCATCTCCGGGCATGGAAAGACAATTAATCGAGATGGTGTTATGAGTTATTGCTGGTGATGCATTGAAAAATAGTCACTCTTCATCATTTTGAGTGACGGGATATGAATACAGATGTTCAATAAAGAATGAAAACGGAAATTATTTTATTTTTGAGCCGTTCACGGTTCGTTTGACCTTTTATGTACAATTCATAGAACTGAGATGTACTAATGATGATGTGAACAGCAGGACAGTCGATTATTTTTTGCATCAGTGAGATACAACATAGTTGTTTTGTGTTCATTTATAGTGTTTGTCCTCAACTGTCTCTAATACAATAAACCTGGAAGCAAGGCAACAGTACAGTCCATTGCTTTATACTTCAAAACATTGGGGCTTCACTAAAAGCTAGATATTGTATTGTACTCATATTCAGCCTATTGTTATATTTTGAGGCTAATCTCTTTTGACTAGTGCGCTGGTGTTTATCTTTCTAAGTACCTGAAGACCGAGGAAGTTATGTGGGGTGAGTTTAATTTGACATGCTTAGCTGGTTCTAGATTAATCATGTGACTAAGAAACCAACAAGGGAACTAAGAGAGCGAAGGTTTTTATATTAAAATATACACGCTTTAAATTATTTCTTTAATATTTATATTAAAATATACACGCTTTAAATTATTCCTTTAATATTTATATTAAAATATACACACTTTAAATTATTCCTTTAATATTTATATTAAAATATACACGCTTTAAATTATTCCTTTAATATTTATATAAAAATATACACGCTTTAAATTATTCCTTTAATATTTATATTAAAATATATACGCTTTAAATTATTCCTTTAATATTTACATTAAAATATACACGCTTTAAATTATTCCTTTAATATTTATATTAAAACATACACGCTTTAAATTATTCCTTTAATATTTATATTAAAATATACATGCTTTAAATTATTCCTTTAATATTTATATTAAAATATACACGCTTTAAATTATTCCTTTAATATTTATATTAAAACATACACGCTTTAAATTATTCCTTTAATATTTACATTAAAATATACACGCTTTAAATTATTCCTTTAATATTTGATTGGAAGATGCATGTCTCTGTCTGCAACTTGTTTGCTCTGCATGTGAGCAGTTAATCGGGAAATTCAAAGCACTAAAGCATCTTATCTCATCTCAATGCTTCCAGCACGGTGACACCACAGCTCCAATTAGGTGTCTGCTCTTCAGCATGTTTGACAATTTCATAATTGTCACCTATTCATTAACAGATTTCCTGCAGTAATAGTCTATTGTCATTGCAGCTGTAGTGGTGTGTGTGTGTGTGTGTGTGCTTGTTGTATTCAAATGCATTTGTTAATGTCTTTGTTTGTCTTCCCAAAATACTATTCATTATGTTGAGAAGGTGTCATTTGTGATTCATCGAAAACAGTAGGTCACAATGAAGGATTCAATTAATTATGAAGTTTCACAATAGATTTATTGGCAGGCTGTTTTATTTGTAAGGAAGACAGAAATGAAAAGTCGTAGTGATAGACAGTACTGTACAAAGACAGATATGAAAAGTCGTAGTGATAGACAGGACTGTACAAAGACAGATATGAAAAGTCGTAGTGATAGACAGTACTGTACAAAGACAGATATGAAAAGTCGTAGTGATAGACAGTACTGTACAAAGACAGATATGAAAAGTCGTAGTGATAGACAGTACTGTACAAAGACAGATATGAAAAGTCGTAGTGATAGACAGTACTGTACAAAGACAGATATGAAAAGTCGTAGTGATAGACAGTACTGTACAAAGACAGATATGAAAAGTCGTAGTGATAGACAGTACTGTACAAAGACAGATATGAAAAGTCGTAGTGATAGACAGTACTGTACAAAGACCGAAATGAAAAGTCGTACTGGTAGACAGTACTGTACAAAGACAGATATGAAAAGTCGTAGTGATAGACAGTACTGTACAAAGACAGATATGAAAAGTCGTAGTGATAGACAGTACTGTACAAAGACGGAAATGAAAAGTCGTAGTGATAGACAGTACTGTACAAAGACAGATATGAAAAGTCGTAGTGATAGACAGGACTGTACAAAGACGGAAATGAAAAGTCGTAGTGATAGACAGGACTGTACAAAGACAGATATGAAAAGTCGTAGTGATAGACAGTACTGTACAAAGACCGAAATGAAAAGTCGTACTGATAGACAGTACTGTACAAAGACAGATATGAAAAGTCGTAGTGATAGACAGTACTGTACAAAGACAGATATGAAAAGTCGTAGTGATAGACAGTACTGTACAAAGACAGATATGAAAAGTCGTAGTGATAGACAGTACTGTACAAAGACAGATATGAAAAGTCGTAGTGATAGACAGTACTGTACAACAGAGTATGGCAGAGTGTGGTCATACAGCATTGGTCTGGTCATACAGCATTGGTCTGGTCATACAGCATTGGTCTGGCCATACAGCATTGGTCTGGTCATACAGCATTGGTCTGGTCATACAGCATTAGTCTGGTCATACAGCATTGGTCTGGTCATACAGCATTGGTCTGGTCATACAGCATTGGTCTGGCCATACAGCATTGGTCTGGTCATACAGCATTGGTCTGGTCATACAGCATTGGTCTGGTCATACAGCATTGGTCTGGTCATACAGCATTGGTCTGGTCATACAGCATTGGTCTGGTCATACAGCATTGGTCTGGTCATACAGCATTAGTCTGGTCATACAGCATTGGTCTGGTCATACAGCATTGGTCTGGCCATACAGCATTGGTCTGGTCATACAGCATTGGTCTGGTCTAGCGACTGCCGACTCTGGACTACCCATGACGCCTTGTAGGCGGGGATTTGATCCCCAGTCCTGTCTTTTCTGTCTGCACTCCTCTACCTCTGTCCCACCCTCTAATTTAACCTGTCTGTCACTATAACAACAAAATATGAAAGACAAGAAAAAGTGCCATAAATTGAAGTGGACACTGTCCGGCATTAAATTCAGTTAACTTCCTTCCAGCCCAATGAAGTAAATCTATCTGTTAATAACCACAGTTTACAACCGCTCAAAGAAACAGCACGATGCCACTTACAACTGTCAGTCAGGCTGATGGGCTAGTAAAGTCTTCCATAAAGTCGAAGACGTGTTCCCCGACAACAGAGGCAGCCGTTCTGGAGGACGTTGGTGCTTAGTGTAAAATATATAACCCCTCACCATGCGGTGATTCACTACTCTGAGACATTGTAAACCTGGGCTGGATGGGGGTGTACAAAGGAGGGAAACAGAGGCCTTGTGAGGACTCACAGGCTGCCTCCTGGTTCTCCAACCTTCTCCCTAAATGTACACATCCAGTCACGAATTAAAAAATATTGGATTGGATGTGTCCAAGTGCACACTTAGGGAGAATAGCAGATAATCAGGACGTAGCCCCAGTCTCTCAAGGGGTTGCCTTCTGGCGGGTAGGAGCGTAGGGCCAGTAACCGAAAGGTTGCTGGATCGAATCCCCGAGCTGACAACGTAAAAATCGTATAGTTCTGCCCCTGAGCAAGGCAGTTAACCCACTGTTCCCCGGGCGCTGATGACGTGGATGTTAATTTAAGGCTGCCCCCCCCCGCACCTCTCCGATTTAGAGGGGTTGGGCTAAATGCAGAAGACACATTTCAGTTGAATGCATTTAGTTGTACAACTGACTAGATATCCCCCTTTCCTTTCCTTTCACTTGTCATCACTCCAGAATCACACAAACTAGCATACAGCTAAGTGAGGGCAAACGACCATACAGCTAAGTGAGGGCAAACGACCATACAGCTAAGTGAGAGCAAACTAGCATACAGCTAAGTGAGGGTAAACTACCATACAGCTAAGTGAGGGCAAACTAGCATACAGCTAAGTGAGGGCAAACTAGCATACAGCTAAGTGAGGGCAAACGACCATACAGCTAAGTGAGGGCAAACTAGCATACAGCTAAGTGAGGGCAAACTAGCATACAGCTAAGTGAGGGCAAACGACCATACAGCTAAGTGAGGGCAAACTAGCATACAGCTAAGTGAGTGCAAGCTTGGGTGAATCTCAATTGTATTTCCTTGATTGAGGCAAAGAGGACACGAGGAATCAAGGAAATACAATTGAGATGCACCCCTTGTCTCAACTTATTGGAAAAGGCTGTTCAATCCAGGCCCCCAGTGTCCGGTCTGGGGCGTGAAGTCACGAGCTCTGCTGGTCGGCTACTGCGTAGCAACCTAGTGGTGCCAAAAACCCTGCTCTGCCCTAGAAAGCCTATCTAAATTACGATCACCAGAACGGCCAAAAAATATATACTGAACAAAAATATAAACGCAACGTGAAGTGTTGGTCCCATGTTTGTGAGCTGAAATAAAATATCAGAGCACAAAAAGCTTATTTCTCTCAAATGTTGTGCACAAATGTGTTTACATCCCTGTTAGGGAGCATTTCACCTTTGCCAAGATAATCCATCCACCTGACAGGTGTGCCATATCAATAATTTATAAATAACAAAAGTTTATTTTACCCTTATTTTACCAGGCAAGTTGCTGAAATAAGAAGCTGATTAAACTGCATGATCATTACACAGGTGCACCTTGTGCTGGCGACAATAAATGGCCACTCTAAAATGTGCCGTTTTGTCACACAACAAAATACCACAGATTTGCCACAAGTTTTGAGGGAGCATGCAATTGGCATGCTGACTGCAGGAATGTCCACCACAGCTGTTGCCAGAGAATTTAATGTTAATTTCTCTACCATAAGCCACCGCCAACGTCATTTTAAAGAATTTGGCAGTACGTCTAACCGGCCTCACAACTGCAGACCATGTGTAACCACGCCAGCCCAGGACCTCCACATCCAGCTTCTTCACCTGCGGGGATCGTCTGAGGGGGGAGGGGGGTGCTGAGTAGTATTTCTGTTTGTGGGTAAAATCTATATATTTCACATGACTGAGCAGGGGCACAGCCATGGGTGGGCCTGGGAGGGCACTTGGGAGCCCGGCCCACCCATGGCTGTGCCCCTGCCCAGTCATGTGAAATCCATAGATTAGGGCCTAATTCATTTATTTCAAGTGACTGGTTTCCTTATATGAACTGTAACACAGTAAAATTATTGAAATTGTTGCATTTATATTTTTGTTCAGTATATAATTGACGGTCGTTTTGGGTTTAAAAATTAGTTTATTATGATCAAGTTCGATCCCCACGGTGAATTATTTTAAAGTTTGCTACAAATCGAGATATTTAATTAAATAGTGATCCATTATGACTGCTACATTTGTCATCACACAGGACCATGTGCTGACACAGACCAATCACGGGCCAGCAGGCTAATAGGAGAATCCATAGTTTACTCTCTCAGGCAGGATGAAAACAACAGTACATCCTTTGTGAGTTATGGCCACTTTCACCATGATCATTAGGGATTTTTTAGGTGCTGTCAAAGATTATGGATATACTGACAAGATACCTGTCTCTCCGCCCTAACAATGGGAGTCATTGTCCACAAAGTGACACGGCAAGCTGTCTAGCTCCCGCCTATCCTTTCTTTGGATTGGTGGATACATCTCATTATTGTAATCCTTTTTTGAATATTCGAGGGTTGTTGACGTCAACCGCCTGTATTCAATGGAGAGAGATGCTATGCTACTAGCCTCATAACATAAATATGCATATCCATCTCGAGACAACTCTGATATAAAGAGTTTTTTTCTCAAAGTTGCCAGGATGTCACATATCCTACTTATATCAGTACACTCGTAACAACTTAAGCATTCCGACATTTTTATTAAATCAAATAAACCTCACGTATCAAACAAGCCATTCATTTTTTTGTTGACCAAATTCAACACTCTCATTGACCTCCATACAAAACTCCTTGCATGGTGGGAGCAAAACAATGAAAAAACAGACAGATTTTCCGCCGTGTTGGGCCTCTCTCTTCCTCTCTCTTCCTCTCTGGTGCCTTTCAGCCCCATTCAGCAATATGGCACGCGCTTCAAATTCAAATACTTCCGGCTTCAAGCGCCATCGGGAGTTTTCCATAGGAATACGTGGATGACGTCAATGCTATCACTATCTACTGGTTTTAATGTACGCTACCAGTCAAAAGTTTGGACACACCTACTCATTCAAGTGTTTTTCTTTATTTTTACTATTTTTTACATTGTAGAATAATAGTGAAGACATCAAAACTATGAAATAACACATATGGAATCATGTAGTAACCAAAAAAGTGTTAAACAAATCAAAATATTTATTTTATTTGAGATTCTTGAAATAGCCACCCTTTGCCTTGATGACAGCTTTGCACACTCTTGACATTCTCTCAACCAATTTCATGAGAAGTCACCTGGAATGCATTTTAATGAACAAGTCTGCCTTCTTAAAAGTTAATTCTTAATCCTTAATGCGTTTGAGCCAATCTGTTGTGTTGTGACAAGGTAGGGGGGGTATACAGAAGATAGCCCTATTTGGTAAAAGACCAAATCCATATTATGGCAAGAACAGCTCAAATAAGCAAAGAAAAACAACAGTCCATCATTACTTTAAGACATGAAGTCAACATGGAACATTTCAAGAACTTTGAACGTTTCTTCAAGTGCAGTCGCAAAAACCATCAAGCGCTATGATGAAACTGGCTCTCATGAGGACCGCCACAGGAATAGAAGACCCAGCGTTACCTCTGCTGCAGAGGATAAGTTCATTAGATTTACCAGCCTCAGAAATTGCAGGCCAAATAAATGCTTCACAGAGTTCAAGTAACAGACACATTTCAACATCAACTGTTCAGAGGAGACTGGGTGAATCAGGCCTTCATGGTCGAATTGCTGCAAAGAAACCACTACTAAAGGACACCAATAAGAAGAAGAGACTTGCTTGGGCCAAGAAACACGAGCATTGGACATTTGACCGGTGGAAATTTGTCCTTTGGTCTGGAGTCCAAATTTGAGATTTTTGGTTCCAACCGCCGTGGCTTTGTGAGACGTGGTGTGGGTGAATGGATGATCTCTGCATGTGTATTTCCCACCGTAAAGCATGGAGGAGGAGGTGTTATGGTGTGGGGGTGCTTTGCTGGTGACACTGTCTGTGATTAATTTAAAGAATTTAAGGCACACTTAACCAGCATGGGTACCACAGCATTCTGCAGTGATACGCCAACCCATCTGGTTTGGACTTAGTGGGACTGTCATTTGTTTTTCAACAGGACAATGACCCAACACACCTCCAGGCTGTGTAAGGGCTATTTTACCAAGAAGGAGAGTGATTGAGTGCTGCATCAGATGACCTGGCCTCCACAATCCCCCGACCTCAACCCAATTGAGATGGTTTGGGATGAGTCGGACCGCAGAGTGAAGGAAAAGCAGCCAACAAGTGCTCAGTATATGTGGGAACTCCTTCAAGACTGTTGGAAAAGCATTCCAGGTGAAGCTGGTTGAGAGAATGCCAAGAGTTTGCAAAGCTGTCATCAAGGCAAAGGGTGGTTATTTGAAGAATCTCAAATATAAAATATATTTTGATTTGTTTAACACTTTTTTGGTTACTACATGATTCCATATGTGTTATTTCATAGTTTTGATGTATTCGCTATTATTCTACATTGTAGAAAATAGTACAAATATAGAAAAACCCTTGAATGACGAGGTGTGTTCAAACTTTTGACTGGTACGGTATATGGTTAAATCAGAGATTTGATCTGACTTCATGGTAGCCGACTAAACTCAACTCCACGATTTACGATGGAGTAGCACACAATTACACAGGACATTGTTTAGTCGGCTAACTTTATGGTAGATGGGACGAAGATCATACAACCAAGGGATATGGAGGCTGTAGTGATGGTTG
This sequence comes from Coregonus clupeaformis, assembly GCF_020615455.1. Taxonomy (NCBI): domain Eukaryota; kingdom Metazoa; phylum Chordata; class Actinopteri; order Salmoniformes; family Salmonidae; genus Coregonus; species Coregonus clupeaformis. The sequence goes on along the minus strand of NC_059212.1, from coordinate 5,971,085 downwards.
CCCTTCCTTGCAAAATACGGAATCCATTCAGTATGTGATGGCCAAATGTATTCTATTAGTTTGGATTTCAATGATGTTTTCTTTGACCTTGAGTTCAGAAAGGGGACCAGTAGGAATGTATTATAATGTGGCGAGTTTGGCCTATGTGCACTTGTAAAAAAAGTATTGGAATTGATTATAATGTATGCACTCACTAACTCACTAACATCCAGGCTCTGTCGTAGCCGGCCGCGAGCGGGAGACCCATGGGGCGGCGCACAATTGGCCCAGCGTTGTCCAGGGTAGGGGAGGGAATGGTCGGCAGGGATGTAGAGCATGGCGTTTGCAACGCCAGGGTTGTGGGTTCGATTCCCACGGGGGGTATGAAAAATAAAAAAATTATGTATGCACTCACTAACTGTAAGTCGCTCTGGATAAGAGCGTCTGCTAAATGACTAAAATGTAAATGTAAGTCGCTCTGGATAAGAGCGTCTGCTAAATGACTAAAATGTAAAAATGTAAAATAATGATTTTTCCAATGAAATTCCTATGTGTTGTCTAGACGGGCCAGTCGAGGTGGTGGGAGCAGGAGATCCCCATGGAGGGAGCGATCGCCAAGGGCGAGCTGATCACCCACAACCTGACGGAGCTCATCAAGCCTGAGGCCTACCTGGTCCGACTCACCCCCATCACACGCTTCGGAGAGGGAGACTCCACAGACAGAATCATCAGATACAGTGGTGAGCAGAAATCATTCTCTGTTGGGCTCCCTGGACAGTGTATGATCACAATGTTCTATTGGAGTTTATTGTAGTGTACAAAATCTACTTGGCCTTCAGCAATGTATGTTCTTCTGTAGGGACTAGCATGGCCATGTATGATCACAATTCTATATTGTGTTAATGTATATTGTTGTATATTGTACAGAATTACCCTCAGCATTGTACAGTAGAGACAGAATGTTCATCAGTAAGGATGGACATTATGTTCAATCTAGACATTTATTACTAGGTCCTATCTTATCCCTATATGGACGTTTTCATAATTACACAGCCATGTAAATATGAAGAACCTACTTTTGTATACAGTGGGGGAAAAAAGTATTTAGTCAGCCACCAATTGTGCAAGTTCTCCCACTTAAAAAGATGAGAGGCCTGTAATTTTCATCATAGGTACACGTCAACTATGACAGACAAATTGAGGAAAAAAAATCCAGAACATCACATTGTAGGATTTTTAATGAATTTATTTGCAAATTATGGTGGAAAATAAGTATTTGGTCACCTACAAACAAGCAAGATTTCTGGCTCTCACAGACCTGTAACTTCTTCTTTAAGAGGCTCCTCTGTCCTCCACTCGTTACCTGTATTAATGGCACCTGTTTGAACTTGTTATCAGTATAAAAGACACCTGTCCACAACCTCAAACAGTCACACTCCAAACTGTCAGGGGTGCTGAAGGTGGGTGTGGTGCAGGAATCAAGCGCAGGACGCAGAAGCTAAGTCCAAAAGACTTTAGTGAGTTATTCACGTAGTACACGAGAACAATAAGCCCGGAGGCGAAATAAAGGCGCACACAGGCGTCAAACAAAAGGCGCACTAACATGTGCCAAAACCTCTCCAAACAACGGAGGGAAGATACGTAGCTCAGAACACCAAACAGAGGAGCAATCACACACAACACCATACACACACAACGAGAACTAAATAGGACACTAACGAGGACTAACTAGACACAGGTGTACAACATCAAGACAAAACCAAACGAACATGAAACATAGATCGGTAGCAGCTAGTACTCCGGGGACGACGACCGCCGAAACCTGCCCGAACAAGGAGGAGGAGCAGCCTCGGCCGAAACCGTGACACAAACTCCACTATGGCCAAGACCAAAGAGCTGTCAAAGGACACCAGAAACAAAATTGTAGACCTGCACCAGGCTGGGAAGACTGAATCTGCAATAGGTAAGCAGCTTGGTTTGAAGAAATCAACTGTGGGAGCAATTATTAGGAAATGGAAGACATACAAGACCACTGATAATCTTCTCGATCTGGGGCTCCACGCAAGATCTCACCCCGTGGGGTCAAAATGATCACAAGAACGGTGAGCAAAAATCCCAGAACCACACGGGGGGACCTAGTGAATGACCTGCAGAGAGCTGGGACCAAAGTAACAAAGCCTACCATCAGTAACACACTACGCCGCCAGGGACTCAAATCCTGCAGTGCCAGACGTGTCCCCCTGCTTAAGCCAGTACATGTCCAGGCCCGTCTGAAGTTTGCTAGAGTGCATTTGGATGATCCAGAAGAGGATTGGGAGAATGTCATATGGTCAGATGAAACCAAAATAGAACTTTTTGGTAAAAACTCAACTCGTCGTGTTTGGAGGACAAAGAATGCTGAGTTGCATCCAAAGAACACCATACCTACTGTGAAGCATGGGGGTGGAAACATCATGCTTTGGGGCTGTTTTTCTGCAAAGGGACCAGGACGACTGATCCGTGTAAAGGAAAGAATGAATGGGGCCATGTATCGTGAGATTTTGAGTGAAAACCTCCTTCCATCAGCAAGGGCATTGAAGATGAAACGTGGCTGGGTCTTTCAGCATGACAATGATCCCAAACACACCGCCCGGGCAACGAAGGAGTGGCTTCGTAAGAAGCATTTCAAGGTCCTGGAGTGGCCTAGCCAGTCTCCAGATCTCAACCCCATAGAAAATCTTTGGAGGGAGTTGAAAGTCCGTGTTGCCCAGCGACAGCCCCAAAACATCACTGCTCTAGAGGAGATCTGCATGGAGGAATGGGCCAAAATACCAGCAACAGTGTGTGAAAACCTTGTGAAGACTTACAGAAAACGTTTGACCTGTGTCATTGCCAACAAAGGGTATATAACAAAGTATTGAGGAACTTTTGTTATTGACCAAATACTTATTTTCCACCATAATTTGCAAATAAATTCATTAAAAATCCTACAATGTGATTTTCTGGAGAATTTTTTTTCTCATTTTGTCTGTCATAGTTGACGTGTACCTATGATGAAAATGACAGGCCTCTCTCATCTTTTTAAGTGGGAGAACTTGGGAGAACACTGTATATAGTGTGTATGGACACCCCTTCAAATTAGTGAATTTGGCTATTTCAACCACACCCGTTGCTGACAGGTGTATAAAATCGAGCACACAGCCATGCAATCTCCATAGACAAACATTGGCAGTAGAATGCTTACTGAAGAGCTCAGTGACTTTCAACGTGGCACCTTCATAGGATGCCACCTTTCCATCAAGTCAGTTCGTCAAATTTCTGCCCTGCTAGAGCTGCCCCGGTAAGTGCTGTTATTGTGAAGTGGAAACGTCTAGGAGCAACAATGGCTCTGCTGCGAAGTCGTAGGCTACACAAGCTCACAGAACGGGACCGCCGCGTGCTGAAGCACATAGCAAAACTCACTACAGAGTTCCAGACTGCCTCTGGAAGCAACGTCAGCACAAAAACCGTTCATCGGGAGCTCCATGAAATGCGTTTCCATGGCCGAGCAGCCGCACACAAGTCTTTGATCACCATGCGCAATGCCAAGCGTCGGCTGGAGTGGTGTAAAGCTCGGAGCCATTGGACTCTGGAGCAGTGGAAACGCGTTCTCTGGAGTGATGAATCACGCTTCACCATCTGGCAGTCCGACGGACAAATCTTGGTTTGGTGTATGCCAGGAGAACGCCACCTGCCCGAATGCATAGTGCCAACTGTAAAGTTTGGTGGAGGAGGAATAATTTCTGGGGCTGTTTTTCACAGTTCGGGCTAGGCCCCTTAGTTCCAGTGAAGGGAAATCTTAACGCTACAGCATACTATGACATTCTAGATGATTCTGTGCTTCCAACTTTCTGGCAACAGTTTGGGGAAGGCCCTTTCCTGTTTCAGCATGACAATGCCCCCATGAACAAAGCGAGGTCCATACAGAAATGGTTTGTCGAGATCGGTGTGGAAGAACTTGACTGGCCTGCACAGAGCCCTGACCTGAACCCCATTGAACACCTTTGGGATGAATTGGAACGCCGACTGCGAGCCAGGCCTAATCGCTCAGCATCAGTGCCCGACCTCACTAATGCTCTTGTGGCTGAATGGAATCAATTCCCCGCAGCAATGTTCCAACATCTAGTGGAAAGCCTTCCCAGAAGAGTGGAGGCTGTTATAGCAGCAAAGGGGGGACCAACTCCATATTAACGCCCATGATTTTGGAATGAGATGTTCGACAAGCAGGTGTCCACATACTTTTGGTCATGTAGTGTATCACAGCAAGGGCCTCCCAGTTGTTGACATATTTATATGGTAATAGGGACCCCTACTGGTTAGCAAAATACTGAATCATTAGATAGGTCACTGACAGTACATTTGACAGAGCATTCTTATTTACAAGGAGGAAGTAAAGCACAGAGAGATATAAATTTTTACTAGTGATAATTACACATTCAGAGATCCAGACAAAATTACATGAAAACATTCAGCACCTCAACTTAGTCATCAAAAAGTGCCATTGTCACCGAGGGGAGGCGGCAGACAGCAGCAAGAGCCATCCATTAAGGATTGAAACGTGTTTCTTTATCTTTCACTATCATTTAATTTTTTGTATTAATCCATCCTCTTTTTGGGACTTTCTTATGAAGGGAATGAAAATGTCCTCCGCCCGATCCACCTGTTCAACAAATCAACTCCTTTCAAGACTTGGCAACAAGGCTGCATGATTTAGAATTACAGCCTGAGCGTTGCTTTAGCTTCAACTACACTAACACAGTTGGAAGCCCCTGTAGTGCAGCATTGCAACACAAGACACAATACCTTTCAGGTTTTGAGTCCTCTCTCTCCCAAAGTTGAATAGCCTGGGTCTATTCTAGTTCCCCGTCTGCGACAAACCGTCAGCTGCCAACCCTAGCCTGTGAAGTCTGCACGGACGCAGCCAGCCAACCCTCCCGTAGAAACACAACAGAACACAGTCTGGTGGCGAGCTGCTCTGACCACCAAAACAAACACAACAGTTCACTGACCTTCTGCACTAATTAGATGCATCCAGCCTATATTTTCTAATCGTGTGTTCTCTGCACCCAGGTCAGATGAGGTAATAGCAGCATGAGTGCTTTCCACCTATTATCTTGTTTTTAGGAGTATTCTACACGTTCCATTTCAGGGGTCTGAAACTCCCGGCCCTCGGGCCACATCAGACCTAGAGCTGCTTATTTGTGGCCCGCAGGCCTGGAATTTGAGACGACTCCTCCAGCTGATGCTGTATCCATGTTATTTTGGTTGCCCATACTGTACAGATTGACAGACATGCCTGACCTGACATTTCAACCTCTACGCTCCGGTCTTCCCTCGACAGTGTTTAAGGTCCCATGTGACCATCGGTTGTGCTGTAACGACAACATCAAGACTCACCTTGAAAGGTCGCCGTTGAAGCAGTGACACGCTTTAGCCTATCAGTGTACAGTTTATATCCATTGGAAAGCATATTTGACTGGATACAGGAATGTTTATACTGTGTATACTGTAATGACCAGTATGAGACCTTTATACTCACCATAACATTATTTAGGCTTTATTAAACTCTCTAATTACAATTTATACAACCACTGAGGACATTGTGGTAAAATATATGGTAAAAGATAACATTTGTTTCTAAAATGGGGAACATTTTAATTGCTCAGTCGTCTCATATTATACAATAAAAGGGATGCTAAACACGCACGCATACACGCACGCACGCACACACACACATACACGCACACACACACACACACACACACACACACACACACACACACACACACACACACACACACACACACACTGTCAAACCCACACACTCGCAACATTCACACCCAGACGCACACTGCAAGTGGATAGATATGAGAGAGAACGTTCTTACACATTATTGTTCACATAAGATGACACCGTGACCTCCGTGAGTCTCCCGAGTGGCGCAGTGGTGTAAGGCACTGCATCACAGTGCTAGCTGTGCCACTAGAGATCCTGGTTCGAATCCAGACTCTGTCGTAGCCGGCCGCGACCGGGAGACCCATGGGGCGGCGCACAATTAGCCAGCGTCGTCCAGGGTAGGGGAGGGAATGGCCGGCAGGGATGTAGCTCAGTTGGTAGAGCATGGCCAGGGTTGTGGGTTCGATTCCCACGGGGGGCCAGTATGAAAATGTATGCACTCACTTAACTGTAAGTCGCTCTGGATAAGAGCGTCTGCTAAATGACTAAAATGTAAAAACATATTTAGATATGTATTTTCATCCCCAGTGATACAACATTGTACTTTAATGATTTGCAGATTATCTGACAACTAACAGATGGTTCCCAAATCTATCTGACCTGAAATCTGATCTCCCTCTGCATGAGTTGTGTCAAGATTGCCAAAGTTACCTCAAAGTTACATCAAATAACATATTTTTGTGTATTTGTTCATTTTTTAAAACCAGAATCATGATACTGTATAATCACTCCTGTTTGACATCTGAGTGCCTTGAATAATTTTTGGGTTACACTTAATACCTGTGTAGTACACGTCGGTATTCCAAAATACCCCGATATGCGGTATACCGCCCGAGACTTTATTAAATACTAGCATTGCACTTTCTGATTCTAATGAGTAGTGGCACGGCCTACAACTGTCCTCTGGATAACAGCTTTCAAGGCCTGAGAACATGCCAGCCTCTTCAGTTTGATACACTGGATTGGGTTTCGTAAGCACAAGTGTTGGTGTAAGCGCAAGGGTTTGGCCTCAAGAATCGTGTTCCCTTCTCCATAAATATTGTACAGCAGCTGTTTGATAAAGAAAACAAGGATATTACTGAAGTGACGCCTACAAGAGAAAAGGAGAATGTACGAAAACATGTTTGTGCGAATACCTTTTCTGATGTAGGCTTGTGAAAACGTGTGCCCGTGCAACGAAGTCCTCCAGATATGTAGGCTACCGTACGCAACGAGGAAAAGATACATGCGGCAATTTGAATGTGTATTTGAATGTGTACTTAACGATGTTGACTAAATGTTGTGCATTTCTTTCCACTGTCGCCTCCCTGTCTACTGCTTCCCTGAAGCCGCAGTGCTTGTGGTCTTGCCAGGTACTGAGTACACTATCAATTAGAGTCAGTACTAATGCAGAGCATGTTTCCAAGCTAGCAGCATCTGCTCCTCTTCACCAAGGCAACCTCCTCCTCCTCCTCACTGAATCTGGGAACAGCAGGGTGGTTTAGTAGTGGGGGAAATGGAATACGCCGATGCATAATTGCGGCTCAGATAAGGGAAAAACAATGGGGGAAAAAGTCAAATAATGAACATCTGATGCTATTCGCCACAAACCACCAACCAAACCCAAAATTACAATAATTTGATGCAGGCATTTTCATATTTTAATCCTCAATTGAATCATCAATGAATCAATTGGCAGTTCTCTATACAATTGTTAAATGGGATCATTTCTCTGCATTTTTTTTTTTTTTTACAGATTTCACTTCAATAATAATAATGGCTTTTTCTCTTGAACATCTGCTGCTGTTGTGTTTTCTGATGTCTTTTTTTTGCATTCTGTTCATATCTGACAATTTATCGTTAGCCAATGGGACGGATCCCTCTGGCTGCACCTTTTCTTGGGCCGGGCTGATCTGTTACACCACCAAATGGGACACACGGTTTACTCTAGTGCAGACGGCCTACCGTGAAAGTTTACAGCCTGAATACATCTCACCAACTCCTACTGTGCTTGAAGAATACTCTCTCTACAGGTTAGGCTCTGGAAGTTGATTGGTTGAAATTGGGATACATTTCAGGTCAGCTATCTCCACTGCACATTGTTGGGAAACCTCTACCCAGCATGCAGTTCTGCCCTCATTGGGATTAGGAAAGGACCGATAGGGAAGGGGGTGAATTAAATTAAGAAAGCTGCAGGTCTGTATAGTTCACCTGAGCATTGTGCTTCTTCTCATCCATTAGTCCTCTGCAGCCCATAAACCCTCTCTCCCTCCTGAGTAACCTAACCCTAACCCTCTCTCCCTCCGGAGTAACCTAACCCTAACCCTCTCTCTCCCTCCTGAGTAACCTAACCCTCTCTCCCTCCGGAGTAACCTAACCCTAACCCTCTCTCCCTCCGGAGTAACCTAACCCTAACCCTCTCTCCCTCCGGAGTAACCTAACCCTAACCCTCTCTCCCTCCGGAGTAACCTAACCCTAACCCTCTCTCCCTCCGGAGTAACCTAACCCTAACCCTCTCTCTCTCCGGAGTAACCTAACCCTAACCCTCTCTCCCTCCGGAGTAACCTAACCCTAACCCTCTCTCCCTCCTGAGTAACCTAACCCTAACCCTCTCTCCCTCCTGAGTAACCTAACCCTAACCCTCTCTCCCTCCGGAGTAACCTAACCCTAACCCTCTCTCCCTCCGGAGTAACCTAACCCTAACCCCCTCTCCCTCCTGAGTAACCTAACCCTAACCCTCTCTCCCTCCGGAGTAACCTAACCCTCTCTCCCTCCGGAGTAACCTAACCCTCTCTCCCTCCGGAGTAACCTAACCCTAACCCTCTCTCCCTCCTGAGTAACCTAACCCTCTCTCTCTCCGGAGTAACCTAACCCTAACCCTCTCTCCTCCGGAGTAACCTAACCCTAACCCTCTCTCCCTCCTGAGTAACCCTAACCCTCTCTCTCTCCGGAGTAACCTAACCCTAACCCTCTCTCTCTCCGGAGTAACCTAACTCTAACCCTCTCTCCCTCCTTAGTAACCTAACCCTAACCCTCTCTCTCTCCGGAGTAACCTAACCCTAACTCTCTCTCCCTCCGGAGTAACCTAACCCTAACCCTCTCTCCCTCCTGAGTAACCTAACCCTAACCCTCTCTCTCTCCGGAGTAACCTAACCCTAACTCTCTCTCCCTCCGGAGTAACCTAACCCTAACCCTCTCTCCCTCCTGAGTAACCTAACCCTAACCCTCTCTCTCTCCGGAGTAACCTAACCCTAACTCTCTCTCCCTCCGGAGTAACCTAACCCTAACCCTCTCTCCCTCCTGAGTAACCTAACCCTAACCCTCTCTCCCTCCGGAGTAACCTAACCCTAACCCTCTCTCCCTCCGGAGTAACCTAACCCTAACCCTCTCTCCCTCCTGAGTAACCTAACCCTAACCCTCTCTCCTCCGTAGTACCTAACCCTCTCTCTCCGGAGTAACCTAACCCTAACCCTCTCTCCCTCCGGAGTAACCTAACCCTAACCCTCTCTCCCTCCGGAGTAACCTAACCCTAACCCTCTCTCTCCGGAGTAACCTAACCCCTAACCCTCTCTCCCTCCGGAGTAACCTAACCCTAACCCTCTCTCCTCCTGAGTAACCTAACCCTAACCCTCTCTCCCTCCTGAGTAACCTAACCCTAACCCTCTCTCCCTCCGGAGTAACCTAACCCTAACCCTCTCTCCCTCCGGAGTAACCTAACCCTAACCCCCTCTCCCTCCTGAGTAACCTAACCCTAACCCTCTCTCCCTCCGGAGTAACCTAACCCTCTCTCCCTCCGGAGTAACCTAACCCTCTCTCCCTCCGGAGTAACCTAACCCTAACCCTCTCTCCCTCCTGAGTAACCTAACCCTCTCTCTCTCCGGAGTAACCTAACCCTAACCCTCTCTCCCTCCGGAGTAACCTAACCCTAACCCTCTCTCCCTCCTGAGTAACCTAACCCTCTCTCTCTCCGGAGTAACCTAACCCTAACCCTCTCTCTCTCCGGAGTAACCTAACTCTAACCCTCTCTCCCTCCTTAGTAACCTAACCCTAACCCTCTCTCTCTCCGGAGTAACCTAACCCTAACTCTCTCTCCCTCCGGAGTAACCTAACCCTAACCCTCTCTCCCTCCTGAGTAACCTAACCCTAACCCTCTCTCTCTCCGGAGTAACCTAACCCTAACTCTCTCTCCCTCCGGAGTAACCTAACCCTAACCCTCTCTCCCTCCTGAGTAACCTAACCCTAACCCTCTCTCTCTCCGGAGTAACCTAACCCTAACTCTCTCTCCCTCCAGAGTAACCTAACCCTAACCCTCTCTCCCTCCTGAGGAACCTAACCCTCTCTCTCTCCGGAGTAACCTAACCCCTAACCCTCTCTCTCTCCGGAGTAAGCTAACCCTAACCCTCTCTCCCTCCTGAGTAACCTAACCCTAACCTCTCTCCCTCCGGAGTAACCTAACCCTCTCTCCCTCCGGAGTAACCTAACCCTCTCTCCCTCCGGAGTAACCTAACCCTAACCCTCTCTCCCTCCTGAGTAACCTAACCCTAACCCTCTTTCTCTCCGGAGTAACCTAACCCTAACCCTCTCTCCCTCCGGAGTAACCTAACCCTAACCCTCTCTCCCTCCTGAGTAACCTAACCCTCTCTCTCTCCGGAGTAACCTAACCCTAACCCTCTCTCTCTCCGGAGTAACCTAACCCTCTCTCCCTCCTTAGTAACCTAACCCTAACCCTCTCTCTCTCCGGAGTAACCTAACCCTAACTCTCTCTCCCTCCGGAGTAACCTAACCCTAACCCTCTCTCCCTCCTGAGTAACCTAACCTAACCCTCTCTCTCTCCGGAGTAACCTAACCCTAACTCTCTCTCCCTCCGGAGTAACCTAACCCTAACCCTCTCTCCCTCCTGAGTAACCTAACCCTAACCCTCTCTCTCTCCGGAGTAACCTAACCCTAACTCTCTCTCCCTCCAGAGTAACCTAACCCTAACCCTCTCTCCCTCCTGAGGAACCTAACCCTCTCTCTCTCCGGAGTAACCTAACCCTAACCCTCTCTCTCTCCGGAGTAAGCTAACCCTAACCCTCTCTCCCTCCTTAGTAACCTAACCCTCTCTCTCTCCGGAGTAACCTAACCCTCTCTCTCTCCGGAGTAACCTAACCCTAACCCTCTCTCCCTCCGGAGTAACCTAACCCTAACCCTCTCTCTCTCCGGAGTAACCTAACCCTAACCCTCTCTCCCTCCGGAGTAACCTAACCCTAACCCTCTCTCTCTCCGGAGTAACCTAACCCTAACCCTCTCTCCCTCCGGAGTAACCTAACTCTAACCCTCTCTCCCTCCGGAGTAACCTAACCCTAACCCTCTCTCCCTCCGGAGTAACCTAACTCTAACCCTCTCTCCCTCCTTAGTAACCTAACCCTCTCTCTCTCCGGAGTAACCTAACCCTAACCCTCTCTCTCTCCGGAGTAACCTAACCCTAACCCTCTCTCCCTCCTGAGTAACCTAACCCTAACCCTCTCTCCCTCCGGAGTAACCTAACCCTAACCCTCTCTCCCTCCGGAGTAACCTAACCCTCTCTCCCTCCGGAGTAACCTAACCCTAACCCTCTCTCCCTCCTGAGTAACCTAACCCTAACCCTCTCTCCCTCCTGAGTAACCTAACCCTAACCCTCTCTCCCTCCTGAGTAACCTAACCCTCTCTCCCTCCGGAGTAACCTAACCCTAACCCTCTCTCCCTCCTGAGTAACCTAACCCTAACCCTCTCTCCCTCCTGAGTAACCTAACCCTAACCCTCTCTCTCCGGAGTAACCTAACCCTAACCCTCTCTCTCTCCGGAGTAACCTAACCCTAACCCTCTCTCCCTCCTGAGTAACCTAACCCTAACCCTCTCTCCCTCCGGAGTAACCTAACCCTAACCCTCTCTCCCTCCGGAGTAACCTAACCCTCTCTCCCTCCGGAGTAACCTAACCCTAACCCTCTCTCCCTCCTGAGTAACCTAACCCTAACCCTCTCTCCCTCCTGAGTAACCTAACCCTAACCCTCTCTCCTCCGGAGTAACCTAACCCTCTCTCCCTCCGGAGTAACCTAACCCTAACCCTCTCTCCCTCCGGAGTAACCTAACCCTAACCCTCTCTCCCTCCTGAGTAACCTAACCCTAACCCTCTCTCCCTCCTGAGTAACCTAACCCTAACCCTCTCTCTCCGGAGTAACCTAACCCTAACCCTCTCTCTCTCCGGAGTAACCTAACCCTAACCCTCTCTCCCTCCTGAGTAACCTAACCCTAACCCTCTCTCCCTCCGGAGTAACCTAACCCCTAACCCTCTCTCCCTCCGGAGTAACCTAACCCTCTCTCTCCCTCCGGAGTAACCTAACCCTAACCCTCTCTCCCTCCTGAGTAACCTAACCCTAACCCTCTCTCCCTCCTGAGTAACCTAACCCTAACCCTCTCTCCCTCCGGAGTAACCTAACCCTAACCCTCTCTCCCTCCGGAGTAACCTAACCCTAACCCTCTCTCCCTCCTGAGTAACCTAACCCTAACCCTCTCTCCCTCCTGAGTAACCTAACCCTCACCCTCTCTCCCTCCTGAGTAACCTAACCCTAACCCTCTCTCTCCGGAGTAACCTAACCCTAACCCTCTCTCTCCGGAGTAACCTAACCCTAACCCTCTCTCCCTCCAGATGATAAGAGGGCTTGATGGCACGGCCTCACTACTCCCTAGTACTCTGCCTCCAATTAGGCTGCAGGGACAAACAAAGTAGTTCTTCCTTTTTATATATTTCCCCACGGCTCTTTCATACAGAGTAGGGATGAAATCTTAGACGCAGGCGTTCCTTTCAGAAGTTGGAACGTCTAAATGATTAAAGTCTTGCTTTCCCTTTCAGCTCCAGTCAACCCTCACTTGAGTAAGTACATCTCTTATATATATAGTATATCACTCCTATGAATGGACCCCCTAACCCTTAGGCAGTTTGATCCAAATATTTAATAAGACAAGCCAACCAAAATGTTTTAATTAAAAAACGGCCAGAGATTAAGAAAAAGGTAGTGTTATACACAGTTTATAATGTTATACACAGTTTATAATGTTATACACAGTTCAGTTTATAATGTTATACACAGTTTATAATGTTATACACAGTTTATAATGTTATACACAGTTCAGTTTATAATGTTATACACAGTTTATAATGTTATACACAGTTTATAATGTTAGACACAGTTCAGTTTATAATGTTATACACAGTTTATAATGTTATACACAGTTTATAATGTTATACACAGTTTATAATGTTATACACTTTATAATGTTATACACAGTTTATAATGTTATACACAGTTTATAATGTTATACACTTTATAATGTTATACACAGTTTATAATGTTATACACAGTTTATAATGTTATACACAGTTTATAATGTTATACACAGTTTATAATGTTATACACAGTTCAGTTTATAATGTTATGCACAGTTTGTATATGTTATGCACCGTATTTTTTTTGTTGAAAAATAAAATATTTCCTATGAATACCGTCTTCATAATGCATTATAAGCACATTTCATAATCGTCAGTAAGATGTTTGAACATGCATAAAGTCTATCTTTCCTGACATTCATGTACAGTAGCATCTAAATGTCTTCTCTGTGTGTCTTCCCCATCAGGAGAGTTCCAGTGCAGCTTTGAGGACGAGGCCGTGTGTATGTTCACCCAGGACAAGACGGAGGACTTTGACTGGACCCGACACAGCGCCGCCACCAGAAACACCAAGTATACGCCCAACACCGGGCCCAGCAGTGACCGAGTCGGCTCCAAGCAAGGTTAGCACACACACAAATGTACATTCACACGCATGCACACTCTCACCCAACTCTTATCTTTCAACTAATTTATCCATTCTGTTCTGCTCTCATGTAGTTGTAGAGCCCTGCACGGGCCTGAATTTTAAGCCCAAGCCCTACCCATGCCCGCAACATTCATGCCTTACCCTACCCAGACCCGATTGCTTCTGCCAAATGTAAGGCCCGGCCCTGCCCAAAACCCAAAATCAGAAATTACTTCCACCGTTAGTAAATCGATTTAGCTGCTCCTCTCCGTCTGTCACTCACTCCCTGCGTTCATGGTGGCTCTGCGTCTGTGAGTATCCATAGCAACGGCTCCGCTTGGGCTGCTCTCCTCAATGAAGAGACATGAGAGAGCAGTTAGCTGTTAGCTACTTTGTCACTCTAAACTCTGACAAAACTCAAGGAACATTATTATTTTCTGTGAAATAATCTCTCCTGTCTTATATTTGATGATGTTGAAGCGCTTCTGACACCATGTTATTATGATCTTAGTCAGATATGACTGTACTGCGCAGCAGAGCACAAGCAAAATGTTAGTGATCAATTGAGTGATACCCGAGCCCTTCCTGTTCCCTAGTTATTGATGAAAAAACAGGCCTTACCCACATCATGGTCAATGTAGTTGACATTGACCATGATGGTGTACAGTGATGAGATGACATATCAGGAGGTCCAACTATTGTAAATAGTCATGTCGCTAAATCATGCCGCTTGTCATTTGCATAACATTGGTACTTTCTCAACTCTGGTCGCCAAATCTATAGTTGTCAAATTGCTAAATCCAGTAGTAAACAATTAGAATCCTTTGTTAGTGATGGCCTGACAGAAAAACATAGATTAATTGTTGTTTGACACTGCAATTACAAAGGGACAGCCTCAGCCTGCTGCTTTAGTCAGGCCAGTATACATGGGCGTTTATGTGGCAAACATTTCAAGGACATTTATGCAACTGCATTGATGAATGGAAACCATGTTTTAAACAATGTTTGAAATGTATTTTCTATTCTCTCCATGTTACCTACAGTACTGAAAACCATGCATACCATGCTATGGGATGTGGGACATGGGATGCATTCAGAATAGAATCAATAGATCTCTTTCTTTCTTAATACAGTATTTTCACAAAGCAACACAGAAGTCAACACAAAGAGTACAATACAATGCATTCTGTAAATCTGAGAAGGCCACTTCTGGGAAGTGTTCATGGTTCTTGCTATGTACAGTGTTGCCATGGTAGGGAGGGAGGGAGGTTCTGATAGATTGTTTCTGGAGTTGATATTCCAGCAGGTCCGGGAGGTCAAGGACAGTGTTCAGTTTTGTTCAGTTGTCATATACACATGATCTACGTGGGCACACAGTGCAATGAAATGCTGACTTGCAGGTTTACCTCTCAACAATGCTACAACAATAAGTGAATGAAACAGTAATAAAAAGCTCAATGAATGAAAAAAAGGATACAAATTTAGCAAAACATATAATGCAAGAAGGCACACAAACAGATTGAAGTGCTGCAGGCTAGTAAATACAGCCAGTCTAGCTGAAGGCTAGTAAATACAGCCAGTCTAGCTGAAGGCTGGTAAATACAGCCAGTCTAGTTGAAGGCTAGTAAATACAGCCAGTCTAGTTGAAGGCTAGTAAATACAGCCAGTCTAGTTGAAGGCTGGTAAATACAGCCAGTCTAGTTGAAGGCTAGTAAATACAGCCAGTCCAGTTGAAGGCTAGTAAATACAGCCAGTCTAGTTGAAGGCTAGTAAATACAGCCAGTCTAGTTGAAGGCTGGTAAATACAGCCAGTCTAGTTGAAGGCTGGTAAATACAGCCAGTCTAGTTGAAGGCTAGTAAATACAGCCAGTCTAGTTGAAGGCTAGTAAATACAGCCAGTCTAGCTGAAGGCTGGTAAATACAGCCAGTCTAGCTGAAGGCTGGTAAATACAGCCAGTCTAGCTGAAGGCTAGTAAATACAGCCAGTCTAGCTGAAGGCTGGTAAATACAGCCAGTCTAGTTGAAGGCTAGTAAATACAGCCAGTCTAGTTGAAGGCTAGTAAATACAGCCAGTCTAGTTGAAGGCTGGTAAATACAGCCAGTCTAGCTGAAGGCTAGTAAATACAGCCAGTCTAGCTGAAGGCTGGTAAATACAGCCAGTCTAGCTGAAGGCTGGTAAATACAGCCAGTCTAGTTGAAGGCTGGTAAATACAGCCAGTCTAGTTGAAGGCTAGTAAATACAGCCAGTCTAGCTGAAGGCTGGTAAATACAGCCAGTCTAGCTGAAGGCTGGTAAATACAGCCAGTCTAGTTGAAGGCTAGTAAATACAGCCAGTCTAGCTGAAGGCTAGTAAATACAGCCAGTCTAGCTGAAGGCTGGTAAATACAGCCAGTCTAGCTGAAGGCTGGTAAATACAGCCAGTCTAGTTGAAGGCTAGTAAATACAGCCAGTCTAGCTGAAGGCTGGTAAATACAGCCAGTCTAGTTGAAGGCTAGTAAATACAGCCAGTCTAGCTGAAGGCTAGTAAATACAGCCAGTCTAGCTGCAGGCTAGTAAATACAGCCAGTCTAGTTGAAGGCTAGTAAATACAGCCAGTCTAGCTGAAGGCTGGTAAATACAGCCAGTCTAGTTGAAGGCTAGTAAATACAGCCAGTCTAGTTGAAGGCTGGTAAATACAGCCAGTCTAGTTGAAGGCTGGTAAATACAGCCAGTCTAGTTGAAGGCTGGTAAATACAGCCAGTCTAGTTGAAGGCTAGTAAATACAGCCAGTCTAGCTGAAGGCTGGTAAATACAGCCAGTCTAGTTGAAGGCTGGTAAATACAGCCAGTCTAGTTGAAGGCTAGTAAATACAGCCAGTCTAGTTGAAGGCTGGTAAATACAGCCAGTCTAGTTGAAGGCTAGTAAATACAGCCAGTCTAGTTGAAGGCTAGTAAATACAGCCAGTCTAGCTGAAGGCTGGTAAATACAGCCAGTCTAGTTGAAGGCTGGTAAATACAGCCAGTCTAGTTGAAGGCTAGTAAATACAGCCAGTCTAGTTGAAGGCTGGTAAATACAGCCAGTCTAGCTGCAGGCTAGTAAATACAGCCAGTCTAGCTGCAGGCTAGTAAATACAGCCAGTCTAGCTGAAGGCTAGTAAATACAGCCAGTCTAGTTGAAGGCTGGTAAATACAGCCAGTCTAGTTGAAGGCTAGTAAATACAGCCAGTCTAGCTGAAGGCTAGTAAATACAGCCAGTCTAGTTGAAGGCTGGTAAATACAGCCAGTCTAGTTGAAGGCTAGTAAATACAGCCAGTCTAGTTGAAGGCTAGTAAATACAGCCAGTCTAGCTGAAGGCTAGTAAATACAGCCAGTCTAGTTGAAGGCTGGTAAATACAGCCAGTCTAGTTGAAGGCTGGTAAATACAGCCAGTCTAGCTGCAGGCTAGTAAATACAGCCAGTCTAGTTGAAGGCTAGTAAATACAGCCAGTCTAGTTGAAGGCTGGTAAATACAGCCAGTCTAGCTGCAGGCTAGTAAATACAGCCAGTCTAGCTGAAGGCTGGTAAATACAGCCAGTCTAGCTGAAGGCTAGTAAATACAGCCAGTCTAGCTGAAGGCTGGTAAATACAGCCAGTCTAGCTGAAGGCTGGTAAATACAGCCAGTCTAGTTGAAGGCTAGTAAATACAGCCAGTCTAGCTGAAGGCTAGTAAATACAGCCAGTCTAGCTGAAGGCTGGTAAATACAGCCAGTCTAGCTGAAGGCTGGTAAATACAGCCAGTCTAGCTGCAGGCTAGTAAATACAGCCAGTCTAGCTGCAGGCTAGTAAATACAGCCAGTCTAGCTGCAGGCTAGTAAATACAGCCAGTCTAGCTGCAGGCTAGTAAATACAGCCAGTCTAGCTGAAGGCTAGTAAATACAGCCAGTCTAGCTGCAGGCTAGTAAATACAGCCAGTCTAGCTGAAGGCTAGTAAATACAGCCAGTCTAGTTGAAGGCTAGTAAATACAGCCAGTCTAGTTGAAGGCTGGTAAATACAGCCAGTCTAGTTGAAGGCTAGTAAATACAGCCAGTCTAGTTGAAGGCTAGTAAATACAGCCAGTCTAGTTGAAGGCTAGTAAATACAGCCAGTCTAGCTGAAGGCTGGTAAATACAGCCAGTCTAGTTGAAGGCTAGTAAATACAGCCAGTCTAGCTGAAGGCTGGTAAATACAGCCAGTCTAGTTGAAGGCTAGTAAATACAGCCAGTCTAGCTGAAGTCTAGTAAATACAGCCAGTCTAGTTGAAGGCTAGTAAATACAGCCAGTCTAGTTGAAGGCTAGTAAATACAGCCAGTCTAGTTGAAGGCTAGTAAATACAGCCAGTCTAGTTGAAGGCTAGTAAATACAGCCAGTCTAGTTGAAGGCTAGTAAATACAGCCAGTCTAGTTGAAGGCTAGTAAATACAGCCAGTCTAGCTGAAGGCTGGTAAATACAGCCAGTCTAGCTGAAGGCTGGTAAATACAGCCAGTCTAGTTGAAGGCTAGTAAATACAGCCAGTCTAGCTGAAGGCTAGTAAATACAGCCAGTCTAGTTGAAGGCTAGTAAATACAGCCAGTCTAGTTGAAGGCTAGTAAATACAGCCAGTCTAGTTGAAGGCTAGTAAATACAGCCAGTCTAGTTGAAGGCTGGTAAATACAGCCAGTCTAGTTGAAGGCTAGTAAATACAGCCAGTCTAGCTGAAGGCTGGTAAATACAGCCAGTCTAGTTGAAGGCTGGTAAATACAGCCAGTCTAGTTGAAGGCTGGTAAATACAGCCAGTCTAGTTGAAGGCTGGTAAATACAGCCAGTCTAGTTGAAGGCTAGTAAATACAGCCAGTCTAGCTGAAGGCTAGTAAATACAGCCAGTCTAGCTGAAGGCTGGTAAATACAGCCAGTCTAGCTGAAGGCTGGTAAATACAGCCAGTCTAGCTGAAGGCTGGTAAATACAGCCAGTCTAGTTGAAGGCTGGTAAATACAGCCAGTCTAGTTGAAGGCTGGTAAATACAGCCAGTCTAGTTGAAGGCTAGTAAATACAGCCAGTCTAGCTGAAGGCTAGTAAATACAGCCAGTTAGCTTCATAATTGCAATCAATTAGCCCAAGTCATGAAAATAATTTAACACTTAAGCGCTTATCAGAGTCCAAAACATTTACGTGTCCGCACAGCAGTGTTCTAGAATACTGGACTATTGGCTTTCAATTCTCAGCCTGGCTCAAGACATTCCTCCAACCGCCACCCCATTCAAATGAATAGAAGACACCTACTCAGAGCCACAGTGTTAGGGAATTATGGGGAGGTGGGCGGTCGGGCTGTGCGTCCCTCGCGGACGGTAGTCTCAGAGCCATGTATCTATGGCACAATGGGCCGCAGCTTTGGACTCTGAATTACACTTCAGCCAACAGGTATATGATGCAATTATAATGCATTGTAAGACTTGTCATACGCAAGTCTACTTTACGTATCATATGTTAGTTTTCTTTGCAGTTGCCATTTGTACTTTTCTTTACTGAAGTTGGTATGCTCCCCTGTTGTATAGTACCTCCTCCTCCTCCGCCCCATCGCCGCCCCATCGCCGCCGCCGCCTCCTCCTCTGCCCCTTCTCATCCTCCTCCTCCGCCCCATCTCATCCTCCTCCTCTGCCCCATCTCATCCTCCTCCTCTGCCCCATCTCATCCTCCTCCTCCGCCCCATCTCATCCTCCTCCTCTGCCCCTTCTCATCCTCCTCCTCTGCCCCATTTCATCCTCCTCCTCCTCCTCCTCCGCCCCATCTCATCCTCCTCCTCCGCCCCATCTCATCCTCCTCCTCCGCCCCATTTCATCCTCCTCCTCCGCCCCATCTCATCCTCCTCCTCCGCCCCATCTCATCCTCCTCCTCCGCCCCATTTCATCCTCCTCCTCCGCCCCATCTCATCCTCCTCCTCCTCATCTCCTCCTCCTCCGCCCCATCTCCTCCTCATCTCATCCTCCTCCTCCTCCTCTGTTCTGTGTCTTTATTGGGTATGGTAGCTGTGATGGACATCTGCAGCACTGCGGGGATGGCTGTGACATTTCCTTTAGAGAGCGGGCAGCATTATGAAATATGAGTGTCTGTCACTGCCTGCCCGTCGACATCCGCCTTAAGGGAACTAGCAGTAGCCATTCCCCCCAAAGTACAATCTCCCGCAATTCCATCCACTCGTTAAATGCCAAAAAATAAAGTCGTTAAATAAACCAATTAATCGGTGGGACTCCTCGGGGATACATTTGTTTAAGTGTTTTAGGGCATGTTAAGATGGATTATGTTAGAAATAATGCATTACTTTTAATTATCCAAGGCATTACGATGAAACACTTGGCTCACAGTTTCCCAACGTTACTTGCTCTAAGAAGGTGAAACGGTCTTCTTTTTCTTCCTTCTGATTGGTATCCACGGATAAGGCCTGTATTATGGATTGCACTGTATACAATGTCAGACAGAGGGTTGCAGTGCAGAAACCTCTCCCAATACCACAACAGTTTATGGCCTTCTAACGGCAGTGCCTAAGCTGCAAACTTGTAGCAGTTATTAGAGAGATGAACTCTGCCGTTTGGTTTAGAATTCTGATGGTCTCTCCATTGCAGTGGAACGCCATCACATCAGACCTGGGTTCAAATAGTATTTGTTGTCATTCAAATACTTGTATCTTTAGCTGTGCTTGCCTGGCGCAATTGCACCAATAATCCCAAATGTGCAAAGCCAGCCCTTCTGGCACTCGAGGCAGACTTAATGAAACTATCAATGTATTTGAAAGAAGATAAATATTAATGGAACCCAGGTCAGAATCACATTACCATGGCAGGACAGAGAGGGTTACCATGGCAGGACAGAGAGGGTTACCATGGCAGGGCAGAGAGGGTTACCATGGCAGGACAGAGAGGGTTACCATGGCAGGACAGAGAGGGTTACCATGGAAGGACAGAGAGGGTTACCATGGCAGGACAGAGAGGGTTACCATGGAAGGACAGAGAGGGTTACCATGGCAGGACAGAGAGGGTTACCATGGAAGGACAGAGAGGGTTACCATGGCAGGACAGAGAGGGTTACCATGGAAGGACAGAGAGGGTTACCATGGCAGGACAGAGAGGGTTACCATGGAAGGACAGAGAGGGTTACTTTTTGGGGTTTTACATACAATATGTTGCATTGTTCAGTCAGTGACTTTGTTTTACCATCATACAGCTTTCTACTTTGATTGTCGTTGTTTTGCCAACATACAGCTTTCTACTTTGATTGTCGTTGTTTTGCCAACATACAGGTTTCTACATGTACATCGAGACGTCTCGACCGCGCCTGGAGGGAGAAAAGGCCCGACTGTTGACCCCCACTTTCAACGTCGCCCCCAAAAGCCCCTATGGGACTGTGACGTCCTCTCCAACCTATTGCTTTGGCTTCTACTACCATATGTATGGGAAACACATAGGTAAGATGCCTGGGTGCTAGCAGGCATGGTATGTATGGTACAAGGATGAATGCAAATGAAGTGCTATAGCTTTTTCATCAGGCCAATCTATTTCAGCATGGAGGGAGTGGGTTTGACTTGTTAATACCTACCTGCTAGCTTTCAATCAGCATCCACTTGCAATCTTATCCCCCACTTCCCTGTTCGGTACCTCCCTGATGATTAGATAAAAGTGTTTGCTTACCACTTAAGTTGTACACCCACCTTTCTTTTTTTAAAATTTGACAACCACTCAATAACACTTCAATGCCAGAATATCTGAAGCCCCCTGGGCGTTGGTGAAAAATTGCAGTTGAACTCTCACTATTTCTGGGTTTTTACGACCATTCCATTAAAATATGAATAACTTTATCCTCCGTCAAATTCTATTCAGGCTCCTCTGCTTATGTGACCAAGGTTGCTGTTTCACACCCCTGCTCTCCTGTTGGCGCAGTGTCTTAATCAGACAGACAGTTGCACTTGAGCGATGGGTGTGACCCCTGACCTGCCAGACACGCTTGTAACCACAATTTTCTGCTCCACAAAGCTGTCGCGATTCTGAATAGGACGTGTCAAAGGGCCCTCTCTCTCTCTGCTCTCTCAGCCTCAGCAACCAGCAGCCCAGAGTCAGAAATGTATCCTAACCTGTCTGTTTCCTTTCACTGGTTTCTGTTAGAGAAAGAAAGGTAACCTGCATTCAGAGCTTTTTTTGATTATGTGCAGAATGTGTGACTGGGTGGTGGAGAGACTGAGTTCTCATTTGAAGTAGAGGGCATTTTGCAGGAGTTTGTTGTTGGTGTCATTTGATCATGCAGTGAGATCTTGCAGACACTGTAGCGTTTTTGGGGACATTACTCTAGTATTTACTACAGTGTTTTTATGTGGATAATACTGTTGTATTTACTATAGTATTCTACAATATACTACAAAATTCTACACAGATGGTCAGGGGACCGGAAAATAATTATAAGAATTTGTAGACTGCATATTGATCACAACTAAGCCCAAAAAATAAATTGTATTTGAAAATAACAATCATTTCATACCTGAGACACGATCACATATGTCTTCTCTCTTGTGTGGGAATACTTGGGAACAGATTTCCTAAAGTAAACTCATTTTTAGCTGAATTCCTTTTTTTTTAACCAAAAACTAAAATCACCCCCAAAATGTTTGTGTATTGCATTCTATAGTAAGCACTACATGATCGAGGGATACTACAGTGTGGAGTATAGTATTATACAGTATACTACAGAATTACATAGAATTCTATAGTAAGTACTATAGTATTCTATAGTAAACTGTAGTATTTTTTCATGTGGGTCTATACATCAGAGCACTCTATTTGGCATCACCTCGTTTGTACTGAAAAGAAACATACAAGATTTCACTTCCATGATCATCCCTTGACAAGTAAATTATATTGTCAAATGAATCCATTGTGATACATCCCACTCTCTCATTAAAAGCCATAACTCAATAATGGGAGGTTAATGTGTAGACCCCTTGAATCATTTAGTATTTTCAGTTAGGCTACAGTGGGGAAAAAAAGTATTTAGTCAGCCACTCGTTACCTGTATTAATGGCACCTGTTTGAACTTGTTATTAGTATAAAAGACACCTGTCCACAACCTCAAACAGTCACACTCCAAACTCCACTATGGCCAAGACCAAAGAGCTGTCAAAGGACACCAGAAACAAAATTGTAGACCTGCACCAGGCTGGGAAGACTGAATCTGCAATAGGTAAGCAGCTTGGTTTGAAGAAATCAACTGTGGGAGCAATTATTAGGAAATGGAAGACATACAAGACCACTGATAATCTCCCTCGATCTGGGGCTCCACGCAAGATCTCACCCCGTGGGGTCAAAATGATCACAAGAACGGTGAGCAAAAATCCCAGAACCACACGGGGGGACCTAGTGAATGACCTGCAGAGAGCTGGGACCAAAGTAACAAAGCCTACCATCAGTAACACACTACGCCGCCAGGGACTCAAATCCTGCAGTGCCAGACGTGTCCCCCTGCTTAAGCCAGTACATGTCCAGGCCCGTCTGAAGTTTGCTAGAGTGCATTTGGATGATCCAGAAGAGGATTGGGAGAATGTCATATGGTCAGATGAAACCAAAATAGAACACCATACCTACTGTGAAGCATGGGGGTGGAAACATCATGCTTTGGGGCTGTTTTTCTGCAAAGGGACCAGGACGACTGATCCGTGTAAAGGAAAGAATGAATGGGGCCATGTATCGTGAGATTTTGAGTGAAAACCTCCTTCCATCAGCAAGGGCATTGAAGATGAAACGTGGCTGGGTCTTTCAGCATGACAATGATCCCAAACACACCGCCCGGGCAACGAAGGAGTGGCTTCGTAAGAAGCATTTCAAGGTCCTGGAGTGGCCTAGCCAGTCTCCAGATCTCAACCCCATAGAAAATCTTTGGAGGGAGTTGAAAGTCTGTGTTGCCCAGCGACAGCCCCAAAACATCACTGCTCTAGAGGAGATCTGCATGGAGGAATGGGCCAAAATACCAGCAACAGTGTGTGAAAACCTTGTGAAGACTTACAGAAAACGTTTGACCTGTGTCATTGCCAACAAAGGGTATATAACAAAGTATTGAGAAACTTTTGTTATTGACCAAATACTTATTTTCCACCATAATTTGCAAATAAATTCATTAAAAATCCTACAATGTGATTTTCTGGATTTTATTTTCTCATTTTGTCTGTCATAGTTGATGTGTACCTATGATGAAAATTACAGGCCTCTCTCATCTTTTTAAGTGGGAGAACTTGCACAATTGGTGGCTGACTAAATACTTTTTTTCCCCACTGTATGTGTTTTTTTATCAGGTCATACATTAATAATTATAAAAACTATAATCTATAAATAAGGAGATGTGCTGCCATGATGAGGCCATAGATGATATCAGATCTGGGTTCAAATTGTACTTGAACTCTTTCAAATACTTAAGCTGTGTTTGATTGAGCTTCCCTGGCACAATGTGGTCCATAAAGTGCTTGATGTTTTCTCCTCTAGGGGCGTTGAAGGCGTACTTACGGCAGAAGGGCCAGTCAGGCGCAGACAGTTCCGTGTGGACCCTGGTCGGGAACCAAGGGGACCGATGGAAGCAAGCCAAAGTCAACATTCACCCAACAGCCTCTTTCCAGGTGGGTACAGCTCTTTGGGAGGAGCAGTGGGTCACCAATGCAGAACTACGGTGGCCCTAAGGTACAAAGTACAAAACTGCCTTCATCTGTGCTTCCTCTCTTATGCCCATGTCTTATATAAACATGTCTTATATATTTTGCTATATGCTTCACAGAATTAGTCATTATTTGTAGCAGAAAGACATTTAAGCAGTTTGTGTTAACATGTTTTGTCTTTGTCCTTCGTATCCTGTTTTGGTAGTTGGTTCTGGAAGGAATTCGTGGTCCCGGTATAGAAGGGGATATCGCCATAGATGATGTCACCATTGAGGAAGGAGAATGTAAAGACCCTCCACCCAACAGTAAGTGCTATTTTTTTGGGGGGGGCATGACAACCATGACAACCATGGACCTATACATCATCCAGAACCAATCAATCATGAAGAGGCAAGCCTTATAACATACATTTATATCATTCCTCTTAGGAATTATAAATCAAGTACTAAATCAGGTATTGTTAGCTCTTCAAAACAGGTTTACTCACCAAGAGTATATGCCACTGTATTCTGGTTTCAGGCATCGTCAGGCATCATCAGTGAAAATACATTTTAGAGGTTATGAATAAACATCTGCGTCGAAATATTATGCATGCCAGAAAATTGGACTGTCTGATTGACCTAAAAAGACAAATCTAATTTTCATTCCCTCGTTACTTACATTACTTAAATTATGTTAAATCTCCTCCCAAATGGTAGATATCAGCCTCATTAAATATTAGCCGTTAGATGCACTGCCGCTTGTACACTGGAGACTGTCGGCTGGGTCTCTTTGCTGATAAACAAGGTTCCGTACAAATGCTACTAATGGAAATGTTTTTAAGAACCTCTTAACTGTTTGTCGAATTGTCTCACACAGTACTTGATGTATTTCGACAGTAAGTATAATGCATACTTGTTGCTGAGCTGCCACTTAAGTATTTGTGAGTCTACATCAGGAGAAATCACATTACATCTACATGCCAGAGGAGACTCCTCCAGAGAAGAAGAGGACGGTCCTCTTCAGAACAACTAAAAACAATCAAATATATTCAAAAGTCTTCCTTAAATCAAACACGGAATTGTACACGTTACCCACACGTCATCCCATTAGCTTAATTAAAACGTTTTGAAATTTATTTTCATACATCAGCCTCCCTAGATTATCTACATCACTATCTTTTTCTTTCTCTGTCCCTACAGATCTGAGGTCACTGGCTCCTCCCACCGCGCACCATATATGGCAGTTATTGGTCACACTGACCCTGATGTTTGTGGGTCATCAGAGGTGACGCCTCTCTCCCAGGAGGAGCAACCTGATGCCGGCCCCACCCCTGTGGAAGAATCTGCAGCCTTTCACTGTCTAAACCCCCAAAACGACCAAAGATTCAGTCTTCAGGAGAGCAGCAGCAGTCCAGCGCTGGTCCAGGTTGGAGCAGGAAACAAAAAAACTCTGTCAATCTGGATTTTTCTGAAATATGCACAGAGAACATTTCAAGGTCAGGACTCCAGGGTCAGTATGGAGAGCCGGGTTCTCCATAGTAGACGCTGCTGTAGTACGGGCTCCACTTCATATTTTCTCTCCCCAAGGTGAAGCCAGCGAGGCAGAGTGTGGGTGCCGTCATTGTGTATATTGGCTCGAGGATTCGGAACGGAATAGTACATTTCTGTAAAGCACAAGGACGCATGTTGTGGTCCCATTTCTTTCTTTCCATTTTCATATGTGGTTTTGTTTGCTGCTTGTCAAGCCCAAGGAATTATGATAATTGATTGCTTAATGAGATGGGTGTAGAAGAGGTTGATTTTATGTTAAGAGTATAAATGTACGAAATTCGCTCAACAACCCACACTGACCCGAAGCTATTTTCTCATGAATATGTTAGAGACTGCTATTCCTCTTGCGTTGTCGCTTTCACCCCTTTTAAAACTCAAAGGCTGCCTGGGGTCGGATTCATCAAAATGTGGATAAACAAACACATGTGCGTACCTTCTACCCAGAGGCTAAACTTTGACTGCTTAGTGCGTTATATGCATATCTGTAAGTTAATTAATCACAATTATTCCTTTGTGTGTTTTCTTTTAGTTTTTACCTTTGAGGTTGCTTAATGTTGGTTTCATTAAAAAGTGCGTACACTTGTTAGATAGGTTACTCTATTATGCAGTGGCTGAACTATGGTGCATTGTATGCCTGGTGGAACCAACCTCTGGACTCCTCGTAGTCAACTCTATGTGATCGAGACCTTAGATCCTTTCGAAGTACTGTAGCGGCTTCTCTGTGTCCCAGCTGCCCTTAACTTCCAGAATGTGATTTAATGAACAGTGACATGACATATCTCTTCCGTTATCTAAAAGGGATTGATGAGGGATTATAAAACTGAAGTACTCTAGCTTGTATTAACAATGGTAATTGCAATCCAGTCATTTGAATGAAAAGGTTAACTTTTATCCTCATCTCCTTGTTTTTCACTTTCCATTACCTAGCTTCTCGATTGGAGCCTGCTTTCTCCGTTCACCTCCTGACCAATCACGAATCGGTCAGGTCACGTGTGACGCTTAAAGACCAGGGCCCAGTTTCCCAAAAGCATCTCAAGGCTAAATTCATCGTTAGAACCTTCGTAGGAGCATGGTTAAATCTTCGAGCTGTTTCCCAAAACCATCGTTATTAACGGTTGCACTTGAAAATGCTTGAAATCTAACGCCTGCCTCAGACCACTTGTAGAACAGCTAAATGCATCGTTAGATGCTTTTTTTTTGCCCTCCTGCGTCACTTTATACACAGAAAATCTCAGCTAAACATAGAATCACATGGTTTATCCGCGCCGATAACGTCAGAACAAAGTTGACTACAAATACAAAGTTGCCAATGTCTTTTCAATTGATCAAAACAAGCGACGTAGAGTATAAGAAGATGCTTGAAATTAAAACCGAAACGACTGCATTCAAATATAAATACAGGAGGCTATAGGCCTATTTCAATCACATTGAAATACTGTACATTTCATGTTCAATCAATTGAGTTCTATTTTGCTACTTGTAGGCTATTGTCTGTAATTTGTCTCAATATATTTCATGATGTGTAGCCTAATATGTGCTCAAATGATGTGCTAAATCTTGATTTAGTGCATTATTATAGGGTAAACATTAGAACAAGCCAACCTCAATATTTGAAGCCATAGGTGATAAAATCTTTCTAGGAGCTGATCCATTGTCAGTGTTGTTGAATAATTCTAATGTTAAGGTATACTTTGAATGGGGAAAGCTGATCTGAGATCAGCGCTGCCTTCCTTTCCATCCTATCGGTATCGACACATGCCTCAACGACGCACTTAGAGAACGTTCTCTCTTCGTCCGTTGTAGGAAAGCTGCATTGTTAAAAACACTTGTAAGCCTAAATTACATCGCTATCAGGAAACCGGGCCCAGGTGCATCGTTATTTACGAGCCAACTTTTGAAGTGTTTCCCAAACAAGCACGTAGAGAGAATGTTTGCTAAGTGTGTCGTTAGACAATGTGTCGATACTGACAGGATCGAAGGTAATGCACTGCTGCTCTCGGATCGGCTTTCTCCATTAAAATCTTACCTTATCATTATAATCATTCCACAATACGGACGATGGATCAGCTCCTAGAGAGATATTAGCGTTGTTAAAACACTGGAATCATCCTCTCCTAACGTACCTTACGTTAAGGACACGTGGTCATCAGGTAGCCTAGCGGTTAAGAGCGTTGGGCCAGTAACCAAAAGGTCACTGGTTCGAATCACCGAGCCTACTAGGTGAAAAATCTGTGGATATGCCCTTGAGCAAGGCACTTAACCCTAGTTGATTCTGTAAGTCTCTCTGGAAAAGAGTGTCTGCTAAATGTCAAAAAAGTATAATGAAAAAAATACTGGAGGAAATTCAAGCTTATTTGAATTCAGGTTGTAGTAGTTTCTCTCTTGCAACTGCCAAGATTAACACCCGTTTTCAATACAAGTCATTGTCCTGACCTTTGATTTCAGCATGGCTCAGTAAAGCATATAAAAATAGGTACAAAAAAGAAAAACCTTGAATGTCAATGCTATCTTTCTTTCCCTGCATGAGTTGTCTCATTGATCATGATACTGTGCCCGTGCATGCTTGTGGCAGTCTTCGGAAGGTTACTTTATGAGCAGTCGAAAGAGCAGGTTTTTGCATCTTTTGGTCCGATCTCAACAGCTAGTCCTCTCGGGATGAGATAAGACGCTGCTGTCTGCCATGAAATCAAGTGCCTTCAGACTTAGTGGAAGATTGCGTGAGTGGAAAAACCGACATGGGCTTGTTTACCATACAAGCATTTGCCCCTTAGGCACATTTTATAGAGAAAGAAACAATCATGCTGTAATCTGCAGCTAACTCTAGAATCAAGGGTCAACTATGCATGTGGTGGCACAGTGTCAAGGTATGGATGTCTACACGGCTCTCTTTATTTTGACCTAGGAGAATGACTTACTGCCCTTGATGGTCAAGGCTTTTGGAGTGGGACTTGTGCTCAACCAGAGGAAGGACGGTGGCTTTGTCCGAGTGACTGAGTGAGAACGGGGAGTTCTTAGAAATAAGCAATGGGATCCGACAAAAAAACTACTTGGAGGGAAGGGAGGCTTTTGAAGTCTCCCCATTCATTTCAGCTGGACCCGCTGAGAAAGACATTTTTGCGACTTCGTCCAGGGACTGTAAATGGAAGACCTTTCAGGTGTGACTCTTACGGCTGATAATGGCCTTGGTTTACCTGGGTGTCTGTCAGTCGATTAGATCAGACTGTGTGGTTCTCACAGACCTATTTTAGTACTCAAATGAGAGTGTAACTCTACTTTTACAGAAACGGTAAAGACCTTGGAACTACCTGAGACCATGAGTTACCGTAACCAGCTGGTTTTTGAAAAAAACGTATTGTAAAATTACTCTACTATTGTTCGTAAAAATGTTTTGGGAGAAAAGTTTTACATTTCCCTTTTCATTTGGGGATTTTTTTTACAATTATTTTCTGATTCCTTTTTCTTTACAGAGTAATCAGAAATAGGCTATAAGGGCCCGATTCTGACTTAGGAAATTAGGCCTTTCTTACTCAAGCCTTTCCTAGGCACTTCTCAGTAGTTGGTATTCAGACTTACCTTATGAAGGCATGTTAAGGGCTTTGCAGGCGTGGTTCTTTAGCGAGCAATGAATAAATGTATTTCAACTGCTGAAAACCCTCCCTCTAGCTGGCCAACGGATTTTCTCGTGGAGTTTTCATTCAATAGGGTATTCAGTACATTTATCTTAAGCCATCCCATTAAATACGTTGTACCTTTTTAATACGAATTTTGGCGACAGCGAACGGGTTCAGAATATTAGGGATCAATTAAAGAAGTCCATCTAAATATTGTATATGCATCGTCTCCATTTCAGCACCAATTGGTAGATTTTAAAATACTCTGATCTTGTAGATTATTTAGGTTTCGGAGAATATTTATGATTAATAAAAAACAGGTTTGGAGAGCCTTTAGGCAAGAAAGAAAGAAAACGGTGGTATGATTCATTCAGAAAATTGCCACATTCAATTCTTTAACCCATGGTAATATTGGAAGATTAGTGTACATAGAATTATAATAGGGAGAATAGTGTACCATAGTAGGCTATACCCTCGTCTGTTGCCTGCACTAACCATGGAACTGTGTGATGACACAGCCAAGTACTGCACCATGTGTCGGCTTCAAACTGTTACAGCTTGGTCTGCGCTCAGCGCCATAACAATTTAAATCTTTAAAAATATATATTATCAACTGTTACTAATGATCATCATCAACAACCACACGGCCGTGACGGCGTTTACACAGGAAGCAAATGAAGGTTAACGAAACAATGGAATGACATTTAAAT
Source organism: Coregonus clupeaformis (assembly GCF_020615455.1). Classification (NCBI taxonomy): domain Eukaryota; kingdom Metazoa; phylum Chordata; class Actinopteri; order Salmoniformes; family Salmonidae; genus Coregonus; species Coregonus clupeaformis. The sequence continues at coordinate 5,941,057 of NC_059212.1, read as the reverse complement.
TGCAACTGAAGGGAACTAACAGTAAATTGTCAGTTGAATATGTGTTGTTATTAGGCCTACTGATGGTCGATACTGATAGTGGCTAATATTTAACATGATAGAAATAGGAAACAGGGAAAGTCAGGGGTAGCCTATAATTAAGACATTAGAGAGTGCCCATCCCTGCAAGTTAAAATGCAGTACAATTTAAATTCTGCATAATGGCACAGCATTTCATCAACTTTACTGTGGGTATGTTGATATGTTGATATGCTTCAGTTTGCTGCCATATGACTTGTTTCACATTTGTCTCCAGCGACTATAAGGTAAAATAAATCTAAAACAAGTGTCATTTAATATTTATAATTCCCTTATCCAAACGGAATACTAATTTATCTAGCTCTTCTTAATAGCTCTTATCAAGCTGTAAATAACAGTGCATGGAGAATGGTGTTATTTCTAGCGGAAAAAATAAAGTAGATGCCCTTTTCCACTTGGAACCGGTAGGTTCGCTAGACCTTATTCATGGTTTCCTCTCACGTAAAGGTGGTGGAATCATTAGGGAATTCAAGTCAGTCAGAAAATGGCGTGTCTTTAGACTCACCTCCGCCACACCTTCATTTATTCGATCTCCACCCAGAACGAATAGCAGGTGAATAGCGTGCTGTTCTCATGCTTAAGTTCAAGGTCAGAATACGGGTAGAGAGAACAGTGTGTAAAAGGGAAATACGTTCCATTAACCCACGCTTAACTCAAGTCAGAATCGGACCCTAAGCAAATACATTTGGTGAAAAGATTCTATAAGAAACCATTTGTCATTCAAAAAGCACAAGATGACACAAAACCGATGACAAACTGATTTTTACTAAATGTAGTACATTTCTCACACAGATTTAGGCCTATACAGTTCCTCTCAGCAACCTGTTAAAATAGAAGAAAATATCTTCTTCTCTGTTCAATGAAATTATTAATGTAAATCATAGCATGTATGGTCACTTCTAATAATGGAAAATATAACATTTCATCGAACAGTTAGCTTTATAACTTCCATTCCCCCATGTCTCTCAATTCAATATCTGATGGCATTGTTTATCTACAAATTTGTGCAGACATTAAAGGGAAAATCCACTCAAACTATATTTTGTATATATTTTTTTAATTAGTCATGCCGCGTTCAAAACAACTCGGAACTGGGAAATCTCAGACTTCAGTGCTTTTAAAACAATGGGAAACTCGGAAAGAAACAAGCTCGGACTGGGAAAAATAGTTTTGAACGGTCATCCAATTCGGAATTTGAAGTCGGAAACTCTGCATCTCTCTAAAGCGCTGACTTTCTGACCTGAAGATCATTGACATCATGATTTGACCTTGTTTCTTCCTGAGTTCCCAGTTGTTTTGAAAGCACCATCATTTCAAGAAGCAAAGTGTCACTGATTCTTGAAAGTCCAATATCTTGAAAACATCACTGCTGACATGCAAAACATTGTGGGACTCTATCAACAGTAGAATATAGTTTTTGGGTGGATTTTACCTCACGACTACTGGTGTTTATTATTTCAAAGGAATGGATACAGATACAGCAGATACATTTTTCAACTCTCCTCACCATTGCTTCTGGTCCACTCTGTCATTCTATACTGAACAAAAATATAAACGCAACGTTAAGCAGGGCTGCCCAACCCTCTTCCTGGAGATCTGCCGTCCTGTGGGTTTTCAGTCCAACCCTAATTTAACACACCGGATTCTACTTATTAGCTGCTCAACAAGACCTTAACTAGCTAAATCAGATATGCGAAATTAGGATTGGACTGAAAACCTACAGGACAGTAGATCTCCAGGAAGAGGGTTGCGCAGCCCTGATGTAAAGTGTTGGTCCCATGATTCATGAGCTGAAATAAAAGATCCCAGAAAGTTTCCATATGCACAAAAAGCTTATTTCTCTCAAATTTGGTGCACAAATTTGTTTACATCCCTGTTAGTGAGCATTTCTCCTTTGCCAAGATATTCCATCCACCTGACAGGTGTGGCATATCAAGAAGTTGATTAAGCAGCATGATCATTACACAGGTGCACCTTGTGCTGGGGACAATAAGAGGCCACTCTAAAATGTGCAGTTGTGTCACACAACACAATGCCACAGATGTCTCAAGTGTTGAGGGACCGTGCAATTGGCATGTTGACTGCAGGAATGTCCAACAGCGCTGTTGCCAGAGAGTTTACTGTTCATTTCTCTACCATAAGCCGCCTCCAACATCGTTTTAGAGAATTTGGCAGTACATCTTACTGGCCTCACAATCGCAGACCATGTGTAACCATGGCAGCCCAGGACCTCCACATCCGGCTTCTTCACCTGCGGGATCGTCTGAGGAGGGGTGGGGGGGGGGGGTGCTGATAAAGCCCTTTTGTGGGGAAAAACTCATTCTGATTGGCTGGGCCTGGCTCCCAAGTTGGTGTGCCTATGCCCTCCCAGGCCCACCCCTGGCTGCGCCCCTGCCCAGTCATTTGAAATCTATAGATTAGGGCCTAATTATCTAAATTGACTGATTTTCTTCTATGAACTGTAACGCAGTAAAATCTTTGAAATTGTTGCATGTTGCGTTTATATTTTTGTTCAGTATACATAAGTACCATCAGCAAACTGATTTATTCGATTGATTTCATTGCATGTTGATTAATTTTTTTCTCCCCCAGCCTACCATCTTGAGCCAAGCGAGAGTTTCAATTATACCGTAAAAAATAAACAAATGCAGTGAGGGAAAAAAGTATCTGATCCCCTGCTGATTTTGTACGTTTGCCCACTGACAAAGAAATTATCAGTCTATAATTTTAATGGTAGGTTTATTTGAACAGTGAGAGACAGAATAACAACAAAATAATCCAGAAAAACGCATGTCAAAAATGTTATAAATTGATTTGTATTTTTAATGAGTGAAATAAGTATTTGACCCCCTCTCAATCAGAAAGATTTCTGGCTCCCAGGTGTCTTTTATACAGGTAACGAGCTGAGATTAGGAGCACACTCTTAAAGGGAGTTTGTTACCTGTATAAAAGACACCTGTCCACAGAAGCAATCAATCAATCAGATTCCAAACTCTCCACCATGGCCAAGACCAAAGAGCTCTCCAAGGATGTCAGGGACAAGATTGTAGACCTACACAAGGCTGGAATGGGCTACAAAACCATCGCCAAGCAGCTTGGTGAGAAGGTGACAACAGTTGGTGGGATTATTTGCAAATGGAAGAAACACAAAAGAACTGTCAATCTCCCTTGGCCTGGGGCTCCATGCAAGATCTCACCTCGTGGACTTGCAATGATCATGAGAACGGTGAGGAATCAGCCCAGAACTACACGGGATGATCTCAAGGCAGCTGGGACCATAGTCACCAAGAAAACAATTGGTAACACACTATGCCGTGAAAGGACTGAAATCCTGCAGTGCCCGCAAGGTCCCCCGCTCAAGAAAGCACATATACAGGCCCGTCTGAAGTTTGCCAATGAACATCTGAATGATTCAGAGGAGAACTGGGTGAAAGTGTTGTGGTCAGATGAGACCAAAATGGAGCTCTTTGGCATCAACTCAACTCGTCGTGTTTGGAGGAGGAGGAATGCTGCCTATGATCCCAAGAACACCATCCCCACCGTCAAACATGGAGGTGGAAACATTATGCTTTGGGGGTGTTTTTCTGCTAAGGGGACAGGACAACTTCACCGCATCAAAGGGACGATGGACGGGGCCATGTACCGTCAAATCTTGGGTGAGAACCTCCTTCCCTCAGCCAGGGCATTGAAAATGGGTCTTTGACCCAAAACACACGGCCAAGGCAACAAAGGAGTGGCTCAACAAGAAGCACATTAAGGTCCTGGAGTGGCCTAGCCAGTCTCCAGACCTTAATCCCATAGAAAATCTTTAGAGGGAGCTGAAGGTTCGAGTTGCCAAACGTCAGGCTCGAAACCTTAATGACTTGGAGAAGATCTGCAAAGAGGAGTGGGACAAAATCCCTCCTGAGATGTGTGCAAACCTGGTGGCCAACTACAAGAAACGTCTGACCTCTGTGATTGCCAACAAGGGTTTTGCCACCAAGTACTAAGTCATGTTTTGCAGAGGGGTCAAATACTTATTTCCCTCATTAAAATGCAAATCAATTTATAACATTTTTGACATGCGTTTTTCTGGATTTTTTTGTTGTTATTCTGTCTCTTACTGTTCAAATAAACCTACCATTAAAATTATAGACTGATCATGTCTTTTTCAGTGGGCAAACGTACCAAATCAGCAGGGGATCAAATACTTTTTTCCCTCACTGTATATTCTATTGTACAGCAGATTTCAACTGGCACTTTAACTCAATAATGCATTTGCTCTAATGGGAACAAAATAAATGTATTATTTGGTGTAATCATTCTCTTGACAACAACACCCCAGAACAGAACTTTGTCTAACTTTATCAGAAATAATATTTTTTTAGAACTATAATTATCTGCAATAGACTTCCTGTCATAATTTGGATTTGATTTCCCAGATGATTACATTGCATTAATATGAATAAATACCCTTCAAATGTCTCCATCCTGTGCCATCTGTTTATTAGACAACTATTAGTCAGTGAAATGATCGGTAATATTTCATCATGTTGTTACTCATCACCAGAAAATACATCTTTGAAGAATGTGTCTGATTAGTGAGTTGATGAGAGAGATGTATTTATTATTTACAGTGATCTATAAAAATACTGAATAGGACCAAATAGTTCCTTTTCAGTAGAGTTCTTTAGACTTCTCACAATTCTTTGATTCCAAGAAAGCCCCTACACCTGATAACTGTCTTCTAGCCACAGAGCACCATTGCATCTTCTGTTAACGTTAATTATTGGTGTTTCCTGTCCCTTGGCCTTCGGTTAGCCCCTGCTAAACAACTCAATATTTATTTCATACACTGTAAGCCCTGGGGATACCTTACCAACCTTACCTTGAGTTGAAATGCAATGTGTATACAGCTTGTGTTCTCACCATTAATGCATTGTTTATGTATTCAGTAAGTAAACATTATTTCCCGGGCCACCTGTCACGGTTCAGACAGACGACAAGAGGACCACAATTAGTCCACACCAGAAAGTTTATTTAAACTTAAGGGGAAAGGGATGTAGGGAGGAGTGAAGGCTCCAGGGGTTATCCCGTCCGATGTGCTGGGTCTGTGCCTCCCCCAGTGGCAGCGATGCGTCCGATGACGCCGGTGGTTGGTGGTCCAGGAAGTCCTGGGGGGAGGAAACACAGACACAACGGGGCGGAATGGAAACCAGGCAGCAGTACAGTTCAAGGGAAATCCAAAATACGTAGTAGCAAGGCAGAAGGCTGGTCAGAGTTACCGGGATTGAAGAGTAGTCAGGAGTCGTACTGGCAGAAGCAGGTCTGGATCTCCTGAGGCAGAAGAGTATCCAAAAACCAGGCAGGTCCGGGGTCACAAAACCAGGGTGAGCCAGAAGCGCGAGCAAACAGGTTCCGGGTGTGAGCTTTGCAGACGATCTGACACCGGAGAGCTGAAAGACAGGGCCTTAAATACTGGGAGAGGTTAGTGGGTAATGCAGCGCAGCTGGCAGAGTAATTAGAGCCGAGCAGAGCAGGGACAGGTGGAGCTAGTTAGGCTGAGTAGAGAGAGTGGTGAGCAGAGTGGAAGAACTTAAGGTGGTAACCCAGTGGAGTGAGAGGGCTCATGACAGAACCCCCCCCCCAAGGGACGGCCCCAGAAGTCCCAAGAGCAACACCACGCCGGGCGGGAGGAGGGGAGCCGGAGGAGGGCTAGAACTCCTCCGAACGGTCCGAGCGAACGTCCTCATCCTCGGAGGAAGCCGGAGGGCCGTGGTCGGGAGATGGGACAGGTCCCGAGACAGGATCAGGCACAGGACAGGAAGCCGAGCGGGCAGGACGGTTAGGGATCCCTCTGGGGCGGCCCCTACGGATTGCAGGTTGATCAGGATGCCGTTGGTGGAAAGCGGTGATGAGAGTCCTATCCACAATCCGACTAGCTGGCACCCAGGTCCTTTCCTCAGGTCCATAGCCCTCCCAGTCAATGAGGTACTGGAGACCCCTACCCCTCCGTCTGGACCGAAGCAGGCGGCGGACGGTGTAAACCAGACCACCATCGACCGAGCCGTGGAGGAGGAGGACAAGGCGCAGCAGGGACCAGCGGACTCCTGGGCACAGGCAGGGGCTGCAGCAATCCAGCTGGGGGGCTGGCAGAACGACTTGTGTTGGTTGCAGATGGGGCAGGCTTGGACGAATTCCCGTACATCCTTCCTCAGAGAGGGCCACCAGAACCTCTGGGCGAGCAGGTTGTAAGTGCGGGTGGAGCCAGGGTGACAAGCTAGGCGGGGAGTCATGTCCCCACTGAACGACCTGGGACCTCAGGTCTTCGGGGACAAAAGGCGGTCAGCTGGGCAAGTGCTGGGACCTGGCTGGTTACGGAGAGCCTCCAGCACCTGTTCCTCAACAGCCCAGGTCAGAGCTGCAACGATGCAGGGACTTGGCAGAATCGACACAGGGTCCTTGGAGGGGTCAGGAGCGGAGTTAGTAGGTACTGGCCGAGGGGGTAGTGCGGGCGGCAAGCAGGCAGGTTCGGTGGCAGTCCTCTCCCCACTCCCTGATCACCCCGGTCACCCAGTCGAGCTGAGGGTTGTGCCGGGCGGAGCCATGGGTAACCCAGGATGAGGGGTTGGCCTGGAGAGGGGAGCAGGTGAAACTGGATAGTTTCTTGATGGTTTCCGGACAGACCCATCGAGACCGGGGCCGTGACATGAGTGACCGATCCGAGTAAGTGTCCGTCCAGTGCCCGGGCAGGAATAGGAGGTGTCAAACGGAGGTTCTCCAGTCCCAGTTGGCGTGCCAGCTTGATGTCCATTATGTTGGCTTCGGGCGCCAGAATCCACCAGAGCAGCCAGGGTGTGAGTTGGAGTCAGGGAGGCGGAGGTGAACTTGCAGCAGGGGGTTTGCGGTCGGAGGACTGGATGGTCGTTGAACTCAACCGGACTCCCCCTATGCCCGGTGAGCTTCGGCCCTTTAAAGGGCAGGTTACCACACGATGTCCATCACCTCCACAATAGAGGCAGAGGTTTGAGGTGAAGCTGTCGCTGGCGCTCTGCAGGAGTGAGAGAGGCTCGCCCAATCTCCATAGGCTCAGACTGATCAAGCTGACCTGGGTGAGTGGCAGTAGATGACAGGAGCCCAGTCGGATCTCTCCGAATGCCGGTAGTAGGTGGACCTTGGCGCCCCCTCCCACGACGACGGGTCTGTATCCTACTGTCGATCCTGACAGTCAGTGCGATGGCTTCATCAAGAGTGGAAGGCAGTTCATGGGAGACCAACTCGTCCTTGATATAGTCAGCCAAACTATGGAAGAACGCGTCCACCAACGAGGGTGTGTTCCAAGAACTTCGTCTAGCCAGGGTTCGGAAGTCGATGGAATGGTCTGCGACTGTACGTCTGCCTTGTCGAATACTGAACAGTTCACGAGACGCCTCTGCGGTTGGGGAATCCAGGTCAAACACCTTCAGCATCTCCTCAGCAAACAGGTCGAAGGTTGCACATGCGGGGTTTGACGTTCGAACTCTGCTGTTCCCCAGAGTCGAGCTCGGCCCGTCAGGTGAGTGATGGCATACCCAACTTTAGCCCCCTCCGTGGCGAAGGTCCTTGGCTGCAAGGAGAACTGAAGTCGGCAGCTAGTCAGGAATGGCCGGACCTGGGTTGAATCGCCGTTGAACCGCTCGGGGTTACCAATCTTGGGTTCCGGAGCAGCGGCTGCAATGACCGGGGCAGGTAACTCGGGGGCAGGGCTGGTGGGCAGACTGGCTGGGGTCAGGTTGGTGAGGAGTTGAATGATCATGGCGAGTTGTTGTTGCTGCTGCTGGGACTGCTGCTGGTGCTGCAGGAACTGCTGATGCTGTTGGTGGCCGACCTGAAGCAGAGAGGGAGATGACGCTCGCTCATGCGGCCTAGCTCTCTCTCAGTGTGTTCCAGGCGTAGCATGGCGGTGGGTTGCTCAGGCTCTTCGGTTTCCATGTCGGGGGAAGTGTGCGCTGAGTCCATGATGGTCAGATCGCACTGTCACGGTTCAGACAGACGACAAGAGGACCACAATTGCGTCACACCAGAAAGTTTATTTAAACTTAAGGGGAAAGGGATGTAGGGAGTGAGTGAAGGCTCCAGGGGTTATCCCGTCCGATGTGCTGGGTCTGTGCCTCCCCCAGTGGCAGCGATGCGTCCGATGACGCCGGTGGTTGGTGGTCCAGAAGTCCTGGGGGAGGAAACACAGACACAACGGGGCGGAATGAAACCAGGCAGCAGTACAGTTCAAGGGAAATCCAAAATACGTAGTAGCAAGGCAGAAGGCTGGTCAGAGTTACCGGGATTGAAGAGTAGTCAGGAGTCGTACTGGCAGAAGCAGGTCTGGATCTCCTGAGGCAGAAGAGTATCCAAAACCAGGCAGGTCCGGGGTCACAAAACCAGGGTGAGCCAGAAGCGCGAGCAAACAGGTTCCGGTGTGAGCTTTGCAGACGATCTGACACCGGAGAGCTGAAAGACAGGGCCTTAAATACTGGGAGAGGTTAGTGGGTAATGCAGCGCAGCTGGCAGAGTAATTAGAGCCGAGCAGAGCAGGGACAGGTGGAGCTAGTTAGGCTGAGTAGAGAGAGTGGTGAGCAGAGTGGAAGAACTTAAGGTGGTAACCCAGTGGAGTGAGAGGGCTCATGACACCACCAGGCAAAGCGTCTTCTCTCGGTGCAGACGAGATGCTGGACATTGTTTACATCTGGCCAGGAGGGCCCCCATCTGCTCCCAGGTACAGTACAAAGACTCGCTCATGCATAATAGCCGGTAACATTTGGCCCCGTTGATAGCTAGTCTAAAGTTAACCTGAATGTTCTTAAAGCGTGAACACAGTAGGTCTGATGGGTTTTTCCCTTCCTAATCCAGAACTGTTATCTCACGTGTTATACAGTATGAAGATTACTCTTGAGCCTTAAGGGTTTTGCAGGATTTATATATACTGAACAAAAATATAAACGTAACAATTTCAAAGATTTTACTGAGTTACAGTTAATATAAGGAAATCAGTCAATTGAAATTAATTAGGCCCTAATCTATGGATTTCACATGACTGGGCAGGGATGCAGCGATGGGTGGGCCTTGGAGGGCATAGGCACACCCACTTGGCAGCCAGGCCCACCCACTGGGGAGCCAGGCCCTGCCAATCAGAATGAGTTTTTCCACCACAAAAGGGCTTTATTACAGACAGAAATACTCCTCAGCTCCCCCCTCAGACGATCCCGCAGGTGAAGAAGCTGGATGTGGAGGTCCTGGGCTGGCGTAGTTACACGTGGTCTGCGGTTGTGAGGCTGGTTGGACGTACTGCCAAATGATCTAAAACGGCGTTGGAGGCAGCTTATGGTAGAGAAATGAACATTCAATTATCTGGCAACAGCTCTGGTGGACATTCCTGCAGTCAGCATGCCAATTGTACACTCCCTCAAAACTTGAGACATCTGTGGCATTGTGTTGTGTGACAAAACTGCACATTTTAAAGTGGCCTTTTATTGTCACCAGCACAAGGTGCACCTGTGTAATGATTATGCTGTTTAATCAGCTTCTTGATACGCCACACCTGTCAGGTGGATGGAATATCTTGGCAAAGGAGAAATGCTCACTATCAGGGATGTTATCAAATTTGTGCACGAACCTTGAGATAAATAAGCTTTTTGTGAGTCTGGAAATTTCAGGCATTTTTTTTTCTTCAGCTCATGAAACATGGGACCAACATGTTTATATTTTTGTTCAGTGTAGTTTTCATAGCTAGTCACGATCACAGTGAAGCGACAACACAGTATCCTGGGTCTGGATCTGACGCTGACTGACACTGCATACATTGGAGAAGACTTGGGTTCAAATAGTATTTGAAATCCTTTTCAAAATATTTCAAATACTTTAGCTGTGGTCGATGAAGATTGCCTGCCGCAATGGAACCAATGGAATAGTCCTAAAAGTGCAAACTTCGCCCATCTGTCACTCCAACCAGGCTCAAGCAAATGCTCAAAGTATTTTAATACTATCTAAACCCATCCGTTGAGGATGTTTATTCCAGGGGAAATACTGTTCATCTCTAAACCCATCCGTTGAGGATGTTTATTCCAGGAGAAATACTGTTCACGTCTAAACCCATCCGTTGAGGATGTTTATTCCAGGGGAAATACTGTTCATCTCTAAACCCATCTGTTGAGGATGTTTATTCCAGGGGAAATACTGTTCATCTCTAAACCCATCCGTTGAGGATGTTTATTCCAGGGGAAATACTGTTCACGTCTAAACCCATCCGTTGAGGATGTTTATTCCAGGGGAAATACTGTTCATCTCTAAACCCATCCGTTGAGGATGTTTATTCCAGGGGAAATACTGTTCATCTCTAAACCCATCTGTTGAGGATGTTTATTCCAGGGGAAATACTGTTCATCTCTAAACCCATCCGTTGAGGATGTTTATTCCAGGGGAAATACTGTTCACGTCTAAACCCATCCGTTGAGGATGTTTATTCCAGGGGAAATACTGTTCACGTCTAAACCCATCCGTTGAGGATGTTTATTCCAGGGGAAATACTGTTCATCTCTAAACCCATCCGTTGAGGATGTTTATTCCAGGGGAAATACTGTTCACGTCTAAACCCATCCGTTGAGGATGTTTATTGATATTGAGGGTTATTTTCTTGTATGAGAAGAAAACACAAAAGTTATTAGACAGAACATGCTGATTGGTTATCACACAATTTATGCTGCATAATCCAGGTGTGTACAGTAATAATCCAGGTGTGTAATGTAAATGTACAGTACACGTTTACCAGATCCTGTCATGGCATCCTGTCAAATCAAATCAAATCAAATTGTATTTGTCACATACACGTGTTTAGCAGATGTTATAACGGGTGTAGCGAAATGCCTCCGACAGTGCAGTAATATCTAACAAGTAATATCTAACAATTTCACAACATATACCCAATACACACAAAACTAGTAAAGAATGGAATTTAAGAATATATACATATATGGACAAGCAATGACAGAGCGGGATGGACTAAGATACAGTAGAATATTATAGAATAGAATACAGTATATACATATAGTGCAAGATATGGAAACATGATTAAAGTGACTAGTGTTCCATTTCTTAAAGTGGCCAGTGATTTCAATAGGCAGAAGCAGCCTCTGATGTGCTAGTGATGGCTATTTAACAGTCTGATGGCCTTGAGATAGAAGCTGTTTTTCATTCTCTCGGTCCCAGCTTTGATGCACCTGTACTGACCTTGCCTTCTGGATGATAGCGGGGTGAACAGGCAGTGGCTCGGGTGGTTGATGTCCTTAATGATATTTTTGTCCTTCCTGAGACATCGGGTGCTGTATGTGTCTTGGAGGGCGGGTAGTTTGACCCCGGTAATGCGTTCGGCAGACCGCACCACCCTCTGGAGAGCCCTGTGGTTGCAGGCGGTGCAGTTGCCGTACCAGGAGGTGATACAGATACGACAGGATGCTCTCAATTGTGCATCTGTAAAAGTTTGTGAGGGTTTTATGTGCCAAGCCGAATTTATTTAGCCTTCTGAGGTTGAAGAGGCTCTGTTGTGCCTTCTTCACCACACTGTCTGCGTGGATGGTCATGGCATCCTATCATGGCATCCTGTCATAGCATCCTATCATCAGTATCACAGGCTGATGCTGTAATTGTATGGCCTGGCATGGAGGCAGTGTCACCTCCATTAACGCTAGGGTGGAAGAGTGATAGCCAAGTTACAGGTCACGGTGATGAAAGATATGGAGGCTGTGGAGACACGTACATTTCCCAGCTGCCTTCTAAGCTGACATTGAGATTTTTCTTTCCACTATAGATGGTATTCTCCAAGGCCTTTCGATAATATTTTACATACTTCTGTTTGTTTGTTTATCTACTGCAGGGATGGGCAACTGGTGGCCCACAAAGGCCCTTGAATCAATCCCCCCTTGTTACGTCCGTAAGTTAGTTTAGCGGCCAGCTATCTGAACTTGTTATATCATGGTCGAATTACCGGCCGGGGGGCCCCCGTTGATTTTGTTAGTCAGTCTCACTCAGATATCATATTAAAAACTGAAAACATTTCTATCCACGCTATGGCAAAATGTGTAGTTATAAAATTGTAAAAACAATTCTCCTGAACTTATTTCGGTTTGCCATAACAAAGGGGTTGACAACTTAATGACTCAAGACAAACATTTGTCTAAACATAATTCTTTATGGGGTATTGTGTGTAGGCCAGTGACACAAAATCATTTAAATTCAGGCTGTAACACAATAAAATGTGGAAAAAGTCAAGGGGTGTGAATACTTTCTGAAGGCACTGTAAGTTCAGGAGTAAAAAAAAATCTTAAGTCACATAAATTGCATGGACTCACTCTGTGTGCAATAATAGTCTTTAACATGAATTTTGAATGACTACCTCATCTCTGTACCCCACACATACAATTATCTGTAAGGTCCCTCAGTCAAGCAGTGAATTTCAAACACGGATTCAACCACAAAGAACACAGAGGTTTTCCAATAGTTCGCAAAGAAGGACCCCTATTGGTAGATGGGGGGGAAAAAAAGAAGATGAAGAGGATGAAGATACAGGCGTCCTTCCTAACTCAGTTGAGGAAGGAAACCACTCAGATATCACCGTGAAGCCAATGGTGATTTTAAAAACAGTTACAGAGTTTAATGGCTGTGTTAGAAGAAAACTGAGGATGGATCCACAACATTGTAGTTACTCCACAATACTAACCTAATTGACAGAGTGAAAAGAAGGAAGCCTGTACAGAATAAAAAATATTCCAAAACATGCATCCTGTTTGCAATAAGGCACTAAAGTAATGCTGCAAAAATGTGTCAAAGAAATGAACTTTTTGTCCTGAATACAAAGCGTTATGTTTGGGGAAAATCCAACACAACACATCATTGAGTAGTCACGCTTCATATTTTCAAGCATGGTTGTGGCCTGCATCATGTTATGGGTATGCTTGTCATCGGTAAGGACTAGGGAGTTTTTTTTAAAGATAAAAATAAATGGAATAGAGCTAAGCACAAGTAAAAACCTAGAGGAAAACTTGGTTCAGTCTGCTTTCCAACAGACACTGGGAGAAAAATTCACCTTTCAGCAGGACAATAACCTAAAACACAAGGCCAAATATACACTGGAGTTGCTTACTGAGATGACATTGAATGTTCCTGAGTGGCCTAGTTAAAGTTTTTTGACATAAATCGGCTTGATAATCTATGGCAAGACTTGAAAATGGCTGTCTAGTAATGATTAACAACCAACTTGACAGAGCTTGATTAATTTTAAGAGTTATGTGCAAATATTGTACAATCCAGGTGTGCAAAGCTCTTAGAGACTTACCCAAAAAGACTCACAGCTGTAATCGCTGCAAAAGTTGATTCTAACATGTATTGACTCAGGGGGTTGAATACTTATCTAATCAAGATATTTTAGTGTTTTATCTTCCATAATGTTTATAAAATGTTAGTATTTTCCTTCCACTTTGACATTACAGAGTATTTTGTGTAGATTGTTGACAAAAAAAATACAATTAAATCTATTTTAATCCCACTTTAACACAACAAAATGTGGAAAAAGTCAGGGGTGTGAATACTTTCTGAAGGCACTGTATATTTGTGAATACACTTATTATTTAAATGCTGTAGCAATGGTAGAATGTGCTTTGCCGTATGCGCAGTCAGATTATATATTTCCTCCAGCATTAAATTAAATTTAAATTCAAGTCACAAATCAAGAGATAACTATGCTAATCATACTGTCAACAAAACACTGGAATAGATCAATATGTATTTCCAACATTTGCATTTCTTCTGACTTTAACATTACCCTAAGCATTCATAGTTCAATATTTTCACAAAGGTATACGTTTGATCCCGGATGAGCCCGCAAATGTTGGAAAATATCCTTCTATTAATAACTTTTCCTATGGCCTACAGCTTCCTGTTGCCTTATATTTTGCTCCTGTTGTGGTCAGAGTGGGATGAGAAAGAAGATAGTTACTTCTAATCTTATCCAGATTCCCTCCCGCGTCTCCGATATGAACATCCTCACCTCGGGGAACCTTTTAAGACGAGGACACATCAAAGGAAATTAGAAGGCTTTGAACTGGTGGTCCTCATTTGATCCCTCTCGTGTTCATGTTCTAAAATAACTTTGGAGAATCTTTGTAAAGAGGAGGTTGGATTTCCTTGCTTTCCACAGATTGAAGTCACCATCTATAGTCTGGGTTCAGTTACATCACTATATGGAGACGACAATCTGGAGTTTATTGGCTGTTCAGACCCCTTTATCAGAGCCCTCAGGATCCCATATTTTAATAGAAAACAATCTTCAGAAGTACATACTGCATTTGTTTGATTTATTAGCTATTGTTATTCAAGATATTACATACCACTTTCCGAGGGGTCTCAGGGAGAGTTGGGATATGCAAAAAAACACATTTCCAATTCACAGATGCGTACAATACACACTCGTTCATGTGTGAAATAGGACAAATATAATCACCCACCAAATTATTTGTTATTATTATTATTTTCAATTGTTGAACTTGAGTGTCAAACACCCTTTGTCATGATTGATTTCCTCCAAAAGTATCTCACAGCTTTGCTTCTCTGAAATACACTCCCCACATCATGGACAATATACGTGTGGTATATTATAATATATACTATTGGGAAGTGGGAAACTGTGAAGTGCGAAGTTGTAAATCCGACATGATTGTGTTCAAGTGCTTTAGAAGTCAGAAAAATTATTCAACCGATAAGATTTTAGGTAAGCTAGCAAACATTGCTAATAATAAGGTTAGCTAGCTTGCTTAAAGCTGGAGTACTTATTGGTGAAACTACCACGTCCGGTTGCGATATTACATCAACAATGAAGTTACCGCAAACAACGATCACTGTTTTTCCCTCTGACATCATAGCACGCGCGATAGAACAGTAGAACAGCGTTTTGATGCGCGAAGCTCCCCATCCTGCCCCACCTCGGTTTCGTCAACAAAACAATAACAGCAGTGGCGCTGTTTACCCCTACTGTGGATTCTATCTTTAAAATTGACACTATGGTCAAACTTGCTACATTATCTATATTGATAAATTTGTAATTGTCAAACATTTTATTTGTTGTCACCGTTTGGTTTAAAAGGTCAGTGGTGAAACATCACAACTCAGCAACTCGGGTAAAAACGTTTTTTGGAAGTTTACCACTGGTAATTACGACTTGGGGGTCGTTCAAGTGAAACTTCCAGTCTGAACTACAAAGTTCTGATAACTCTGATAGCATGTAAACGCCCCACATGTTTCCTTCATATTTGCCAAAAAGTGTGGGTAATGTGAATTAATTGAACTCAATGATTTTCCACCCTTTGCCCATAGCCTGATGGCGTAGTCCAGGGGTAGACAACCCTGGTCCTGGATGGCCGCAGGCACTTCATGTTTTTGATTTAACCGAGCTGGAAGACCAGGTGTGTTGACTTTAGGTAATCACTGAGCTGATCAATTAGCTAAGTAGCTCAGTGTGGCGTCTAATTGGGGCAAAGTCCTGCAGTACCTGCAGCAATCCAGGACCAGTGTTGCCTACCCCTGGCGTAATCGGTGATGATTTGAGGCCTTTCCATTAGGTTATGTCTAAAGTGTAATTTATGGTCTGAAGGCCCCACCCAACAAGCTAGTCCATTTGTCACTTGTGACAACCCCACCACACAAATGTACATCTCGATGTAAAAACTGGAATATAATTACAATCAGACAGCTACCTTGTTGACCACACTCCTTTATTTACCATGTAAAAGCACGGGGAACTTGGACTGAATAGCTACGATACGTCATCCTTAAATGGATTTTCAATTTGGTGTGTTAAGTGGATCAAAGTTAGACCACTATACTGTCTGGAAATTCACTTGCGTATTAGCCATAAGTGGGTTGCTCAGTTCTAGGAAATTATTGTGATTATAGACTGGGTAGTAACAACGCCAGGACATTTCCTAATTTCTCATTTCTGTTACGTTGTTATTGTATACGTGTTCTCAATGACTTAACTAGTTAAATAGAATCATGCTGTGCACTTACCTCAAGTCAGGACTCTCGCTTGTGTACTTGGCCAACTGATGTCTCCATAAAGCTTTGTTTCGATTTATATGGATGATGTCACTCCATGCCTGGCGGTGATGTAATCTGTTCCGTGAGGTAGATTTAGTGGTGGGTCAATGCAGCAGTAATGGTCGGCTATTGAATGAGGGGGATAATACATGAGTGATACAGTGCATGCAAAATACCCACTAAACACGATTAACAGATTGCTCTGTGATACCTTTTACAGGAAGAGGTCTTAAATTGTACTATGCACTGTTGTCCTTTTTTGCTATTGTGTTGATGGAAAGCATACACAATCAAAGTCTCTCAGAATGTCAATCTGAAATCAGAATATGGGTGTGTCTGAAATGACACCCTATTCCCTATAAAGTGCACTACTTTTGACCATGGTGCTATAGGGAATAGGGTGCCTTTTCGGATACAGAATAAAGCATGACTATTACTGTCCAATCCCTGACTGAGTCTTTGTTAAGTTGTGTTCTGATGCGTGGTCTCTGTGTAGGCCAAAGCTCTCTTCCACCGGGGTTCTCTGTGTAGGCCAAAGCTCTCTTCCACCGGGGTTCTCTGTGTAGGCCAAAGCTCTCTTCCACCGGGGTTCTCTGTGTAGGCCAAAGCTCTCTTCCACCGGGGTTCTCTGTGTAGGCCAAAGCTCTCTTCCACCGGGGTTCTCTCTGTGTAGGCCAAAGCTCTCTTCCACCGGGGTTCTCTGTGTAGGCCAAAGCTCTCTTCCACCGGGGTTCTCTGTGTAGGCCAAAGCTCTCTCTTCCACCGGGGTTCTCTGTGTAGGCTAAAGCTCTCTTCCACCGGGGTTCTCTGTGTAGGCCAAAGCTCTCTTCCACCGGGGTTCTCTGTGTAGGCCAAAGCTCTCTTCCACCGGGGTTCTCTGTGTAGGCCAAAGCTCTCTTCCACTGGGGTTCTCTGTGTAGGCCAAAGCTCTCTTCCACTGGGGTTCTCTGTGTAGCCCTGAAGCTTCTACCACTGGGGTTCTCTGTGTAGGCCAAAGCTCTCTTCCACTGGGGTTCTCTGTGTAGGCCAAAGCTCTCTTCCACCGGGGTTCTCTGTGTAGGCCAAAGCTCTCTTCCACCGGGGTTCTCTGTGTAGCCCTGAAGCTTCTACCACTAACCAACCCTGTTTTGTTTTACCCTTCAGGAGGTCATCACCTAGCAGAAATACATTTGAAATTGTAGGCGCTGTGTTTAATCTCTACGGTGTCATGCACTGGAGCAAAACTCCCACTGGAGAAAAACTCCCAATTGCTTTGAAAAATATCAAACGAAAAACACAAATGCAGTGTTTGAAACATATGGAATAAAAACATGAGCTGTGGTCTCAGTACGGGGTGGTTCTGCTATCTGCTGCTTTGGTCTCTGACCTACAGAGAGACCAACAGCAGGGAATCGGCTGCTCTGGTCTTCTCTTTCATCTGGCCACGGGTTAACCTGAGCAAAATCTTGAAAATGTCAATGGAGTTTGTTTGACTGTGACCGTACTACACTGTCACTTTGGGTATGGGTGAATAAAATATGAATGGCAACGGGGGTGAGGCCTTCAAACACTGCGCTGGAAAATAGCACCCGGAGGAGGAGGAGGAGGAGGAGGAGGAGGAGGAGGAGGAGGAAGGAGGGAGGCACACACAGGCAAGACAGACTGCCATTATCATGGCGGATCTGGGACACACTTGCGAAACAAGTGTTGTCTGTTAATTATTTATCTGATGTATCAGTGCTAAAAATGCTCATTATTGCTCAAAGAATTGCCTGTATACTAAAATGTCCCTTTCTCAACGGCACAGTCTCAAAATTCAGGCACATGGATCATACATCCCATTACCTTTGAACTACTGAATTCATCAGGAAGGCAAAGGACATATAAAGGACATATAAATATTTATCTTTGACATCCTGGGCGTCATTCTCCAAGATTCACTTTATAGAACACTCATGCCTCTATGCAGTCACACTCATGCACACACACACACACACACACACACACACACACACACACACAACACACAAACACACACACACACACACACACACACAACAACAACAACAACAACAACAACAACAACAACAACAACAACAACAACAACAACAACAACAACAACAACAACAACAACAACAACAACAACAACAACAACAACAACAGCAGCAGCAGCAGCAGCAGCAGCAGCAGCAGCAGCAGCAGCAGCAGCAGCAGCAGCAGCAGCAGCAGCAGCAGCTCCTCCTCCCCGGGGGCCCAGTGTGACAGTCCCCTGCACCTCTCCAAAATCTGTGTGTGAGTCTTTCGTCGGGGTTGGGTTAAAAGCGGAAGTCAGTTGGACCTTGTGAGTAATTGACCAATAAAGTGATCTTAATCTTTACAATGCGGGGTAGTTTTGATGTAGCCTGGTCCCAGATAGGTTTGTGCTGTCTCACAAGGACCATAATAGTTGTCAATACAGCACAAAAATGATTCTGGGACCAGGCTAGTTTGATAACGTTAATTTACACAAAGCATCATGGGTGAAATTTGGCAAAGCCCAGGTCACAGAAGACAACTAATTTGCTGAGACACTGTTTATTAATGAAGATGAATATTGTCATATACACACTGCACACCTCGATCAATAATACCCTCCTGCCGTGCTGTTGCTATCCATGTTCATTATTCGGACCAATGCTGGTTCAGTAGCTGCACCAATCAATGTAACTTTAAAAAATAAAATCTATTTAAAATGTAAAGGACATATAACCAGTACTTCTATAATCTCGTACAGTGCATTGCACCACATCACACTTGAAGCAGAATGCGGTACGGCACTTCATCAAAGGACAGTCATGTTTTGGTCCCGCCATTCGTCTCTTAATGGCCAATCTGCCTTTTTCTCAGAGTAATCACCTTCTTTCTCTTTAAAGTATTCACTTTCATCTCCTCGATGATTTAGAGAGAGACACACCGAGGACCTTCATGAAAATATGTTTTCGTTTGTGGATGTTACCCTTAGAACTTATGGGGGCAGTTACGCTGACATGCATATGAATCCGTCCTGCGTTGATGAGAGAGCTAGTCGTTGAAGGAATTCAATTTCAGAATGTGTCTTCGACACCGCCCCTCAGCACTGTTGAATAAAGAAAAGCTTTCGGGTCTCCATCGTATTTCATCTGTGATCAGATTGAATAGGCAATCATCCCATCTCATTTGACATTTTAGTCATTTAGCAGACGCTCTTATCCAGAGCGACTTACAGTTAGTGAGTGCATACATTTTTCATACTGGCCCCCCGTGGGAATCGAACCCACAACCCTGGGGTTGCAAGCGGGTTAGGGTCAAGGAGTTCCATAATGGGTTAGGGCCAACGAGTTCTATAATGGGTCAGGGTTAGGGTCACGGAGTTATAGAATGGGTTAGGGTCAAGGAGTTCTATAATGGGTCAGGGTTAGGGTCAAGGAGTTCTATAATGGGTTAGGGTCAAGGAGTTCTATAATGGGTCAGGGTGAGGGTCAAGGAGTTCTATAATGGGTTAGGGTTAGGGTCAAGGAGTTATAGAATGGGTCAGGGTTAGGGTCAAGGAGTTATATAATGAGTCAGGGTTAGGGTCAAGGAGTTATATAATGGGTCAGGGTTAGGGTCAAGGAGTTCTATAATGAGTCAGGGTCAAGGAGTTCTATAATGGTTCAGGGTTAGGGTCAAGGAGTTCTATAATGAGTCAGGGTGAGGGTCAAGGAGTTCTATAATGGGTCAGGGTCAAGGAGTTCTATAATGGGTCAGGGTCAAGGAGTTCTATAATGAGTCAGGGTCAAGGAGTTCTATAATGGTTCAGGGTGAGGGTCAAGGAGTTCTATAATGGGTCAGGGTTAGGGTCAAGGAGTTCTATAATGGGTCAGGGTTAGGGTCAAGGAGTTCTATAATGAGTCAGGGTGAGGGTCAAGGAGTTCTATAATGGGTTAGGGTTAGGGTCAAGGAGTTCTATAATGGGTTAGGGTGAGGGTCAAGGAGTTCTATAATGGGTTAGGGTTAGGGTCAAGGAGTTCTATAATGGGTCAGGGTGAGGGTCAAGGAGTTCTATAATGAGTCATGGTCAAGGAGTTCTATAATTGTTCAGGGTGAGGGTCAAGGAGTTCTATAATGAGTCAGGGTGAGGGTCAAGGAGTTCTATAATGGGTCAGAGTTAGGGTCAAGCAGTTTTATAATGGGTCAGGGTTAGGGTCAAGGAGTTCTATAATGAGTCAGGGTTAGGGTCAATGAGTTCTATAATGGGTGAGGGTGAGGGTCAAGGAGTTCTATAATGGGTTAGGGTCAAGGAATTATATAATGAGTCAGGGTGAGGGTCAAGGAGTTCTATAATGGGTCAGGGTTAGGGTCAAGGAGTTCTATAATGGGTCAGGGTTAGGGTCAAGGAGTTCTATAATGGGTCAGGGTTAGGGTCAAGGAGTTCTATAATGAGTCAGGGTTAGGGTCAATGAGTTCTATAATGGGTCAGGGTTAGGGTCAATGAGTTCTATAATGAGTCAGGGTCAAGGAGTTCTATAATGAGTCAGGGTGAGGGTCAAGGAGTTCTATAATGGGTCAGGGTTAGGGTCAAGGAGTTCTATAATGGGTTAGGGTCAAGGAGTTCTATAATGAGTCAGGGTCAGGGTCAATGAGTTCTATAATGAGTCAGGGTCAAGTAGTTCTATAAGGGTTCAGGGTCAAGTAGTTCTATAATGGGTTAGGGTCAATGAGTTATATAATGAGTCAGGGTCAAGGAGTTCTATAATGGGTCAGGGTTAGGGTCAAGGAGTTCTATAATGGGTCAGGGTGAGGGTCAAGGAGTTCTATAATGGGTCAGGGTGAGGGTCAAGGAGTTATATAATGAGTCAGGGTTAGGGTCAAGGAGTTATATAATGGGTCAGGGTGAGGGTCAAGGAGTTATATAATGAGTCAGGGTTAGGGTCAAGGAGTTCTATAATGAGTCAGGGTCAAGGAGTTCTATAATGGGTCAGGGTTAGGGTCAAGGAGTTCTATAATGGGTCAGGGTTAGGGTCAAGGAGTTCTATAATGGGTCAGGGTTAGGGTCAAGGAGTTATATAATGAGTCAGGGTTAGGGTCAAGGAGTTCTATAATGGGTCAGGGTCAAGGAGTTATATAATGAGTCAGGGTTAGGGTCAAGGAGTTCTATAATGGGTCAGGGTGAGGGTCAAGGAGTTATATAATGAGTCAGGGTGAGGGTCAAGGAGTTCTATAATGGGTCAGGGTGAGGGTCAAGGAGTTATATAATGAGTCAGGGTGAGGGTCAAGGAGTTCTATAATGGTTCAGGGTGAAGGTCAAGTAGTTCTATAATGGTTTAGGGTCCAGTTGTTCTATAATGGGGTGAGGGTCAATGAGTTATATAATGAGTCAGGGTTAGGGTCAAGGAGTTCTATAATGGGTCAGGGTTAGGGTCAAGGAGTTCTATAATGGGTTAGGGTCAAGGAGTTCTATAATGAGTCAGGGTGAGGGTCAAGGAGTTCTATAATGAGTCAGGGTCAATGAGTTCTATAATGAGTCAGGGTTAGGGTCAAGGAGTTCTATAATGGGTGAGGGTCAAGGAGTTCTATAATGGTTCAGGGTTAGGGTCAAGGAGTTATATAATGAGTCAGGGTCAAGGAGTTCTATAATGGGTTAGGGTCAAGGAGTTCTATAATGGGTCAGGGTGAGGGTCAAGGAGTTCTATAATGAGTCAGGGTTAGGGTCAAGGAGTTCTATAATGAGTCAGGGTTAGGGTCAAGGAGTTCTATAATGAGTCATGGTCAAGGAGTTCTATAATGGGTCAGGGTGAGGGTCAAGGAGTTCTATAATGGGTCAGGGTTAGGGTCAAGGAGTTCTATAATGAGTCAGGGTCAAGGAGTTCTATAATGGGTCAGGGTGAAGGTCAAGTAGTTATATAATGGTTTAGGGTCCAGTTGTTCTATAATGGGGTGAGGGTCAAGGAGTTCTATAATGGTTCAGGGTGAGGGTCAAGGAGTTCTATAATGGGTCAGGGTGAGGGTCAAGTTCTATAATGGTTCAGGGTTAGGGTCAAGGAGTTCTATAATGGTTCAGGGTGAGGGTCAAGGAGTTCTATAATGAGTCAGGGTCAAGGAGTTCTATAATGGTTCAGGGTGAGGGTCAAGGAGTTCTATATTGAGTCAGGGTTAGGGTCAAGGAGTTCTATAATGAGTCAGGGTTAGGGTCAAGGAGTTCTATATTGAGTCAGGGTTAGGGTCAAGGAGTTCTATATTGAGTCAGGGTTAGGGTCAAGGAGTTCTATAATGAGTCAGGGTGAGGGTCAAGGAGTTCTATAATGAGTCAAAATGCAACACTTTATATTTAGGTATTTAGGCATGAGATTTTCCAGGGGCGCAACTTTGGTTTTAGAAGTGGGGGGGACATATTTGTAGTTATTATTATTATTTTATCCAGTCGGAAAAACACTCCAAACAGCCTACCCGACCGCTCGGATACGTCCGCATGGTCCTAAAGCACACTGTTGCCTTGTTTTGTATCACATTCCAATGAAAAAACTGAGGGGGGGGGGGGGACATGTCCCCCCCATCCCCAGTGAAAGTTGCGCCCCTGAGATTTTCCCAAGAGCTCTTAAGGTGGGATATGGCAGGAATTTAATTAGAGTACTTACAAATTGTAGTGGAACATTTCTGGAGGCTCCATAAAACAAACGAAATCCTGTGTGTGAGTGATGTGCGAGGGCTGCCTACCTTGCACCTGAAGACAGGAGATAACAGGAGTTCTCCTATGTTCCTGCCACTGATTGTTTATCCCGAAGTCCAGATTCACTCTTCTTTAACGTCAAACTCCTCCCACAACCAAGTGATTAGGAACTGCCTTCCTATAATCTGGCGTCTCTTAATTCTCTCTTGTTCAGATATGCCTCTATAAATGCCCGTATAAATGCCTCTATAAATGCCTGTATAAATTCCTGTATAAAGGCTTCAGAAATCATTAATCAGCAAATGTCATGCTATGTAAAGTGTTATGCTACATTTGACAAAGCACCAGATTTAATGAGCTTTTATGTCACACTTTATGTAGTAATGACTTTTGCTTATAAGTGATACAGTATGTGATAGACGTGTTCTTCATGAATGCCCTATAAAGCCATTATAATGTGTTTAGGGTGACAGACATGTTCTTCATGAATGCCCTATAAAGCCATTATAATGTGTTATTTAGCGTGATAGACTTTAATAAGATAACTAAAATGTCCTGTGCCAGAACTCAATAATAACCAGCCTGTTCTGATTTAAAGCATCCTCCAATGGGGTTACATGTTATGAAAGGGAGAAGGACCTCTGCCAACCTCAACGGGCCCGACTTCAAAAAAATGATGACCTAAATGATGGTTCACTCACTCACACGCGTAACGGTGTGTCATAAAACAAGTCATAGTGCAACAGCACATTGGCTATGCTCAGTTGCATTTAACGATGGGCAGAATATATATAGTCTCTGTGCACCACTGGTATGTGTGTAGCGCGCTGTATAGATAGGGTGCCATTTGGGGCGCACTCTAACTGAAAACGTGGGTCAAAGAAAGTCTCATTGAGTACAATGGTGTTATCTTACAATGGCAGTCCTGCCCTGAACTACCTGGGCAGAGATGAGAGGGACTCAGGTTATCCCCAAATGTAAACAAATGACGGCGCTAAAACCAATGTGCCTTCAGAAAGTATTCACACCCCTTGATGTATTCCACAATTTGTTGTGTTACAGCCTGAATTCAAAATGGATAAAATATATGTTTTTTTTTTTTATAACCCAGCTACACACAATACCCCATAATCACAAAGTGAAAACATGTTTTTAGAGATGTTTGCAAATTTATTGAAAATTAAATACAGAAATATCTAATTTACATAAGAATTCACACCCCTGAGTCAATACTTTGTAGAAGTACCTTTGGCGGTGATTACAGCTGTGAGTCTTTTTGGGTAAGTCTCTAAGAGCTTTGAAAACCTGGATTGTACAATATTTGCCCATTATTCTTTTTAAAAGTCTTCAAGCTCTGGCAAGTTGATTGTTGATCATTGCTAGACAGCCATTTTCAAGTCTTGACATAGATTTTCAAGGTGATTTAAGTCAAAACTGTAACTAGGCCACTCAGGAACATTCAATGTTGTCTTGGTAAGCAACTCCAGCGTAGAACTGTCCTTGTGCTTTAGGTTATTGTCTTGCTGAAAGGTGAATTTGTCTCCCAGTGTCTGCTGGAAAGCAGACTGAACCAGGTTTTGCTTGTGCTTATAGCTGTATTCCGTTACTTTTTATCCTAAAAAACTCCCTAGTCCTTGCAGATGACAAGCATACCCATAACCTAATGCAACCACCACCATGCTTGAAAATATGAAGAGTGGTACTCGGTGATGATTTTCCCTAAACATACAGTAACGCTTTGTATTCAGGACAAAAAGTTAAATTATTTGCCTCATTTTTTGTCTTGTTGCAAACAGGATGCATGTTTTTTGGATGTAGCTCAGTTGGTAGAGCATGGCGTTTGCAACGCCAGGGTTGTGGGTTCGATTCCCACGGGGGGTATGACATTTTTTTAATAAATAAAATAATGTATGCACTCACTAACTGTAAGTCGCTCTGGATAAGAGCGTCTGCTAAATTACTAAAATGTAAATGTAAAATGTTTTGGAATATTTTTTATTCTGTAAAGGCTTCATTCTTTTCACTCTGTCAATTAGGTTAGTATTGTGGAGTGTTGTGCAATGTTGTGGATCCATCCTCAGTTTTCTCATATCACAACCATTCAACTCTGTAACTGTTTTAAAATCACCATTGGCCTCATGGTGAAATCCCTGAGCAGTTTCCTTCCTCTCGGCAACTGAGTTAGGAAGGACGCCTGTATCTTTGTAGTGACTAGGTGTATTGGTAAACCATCCAAAACCATCTACCAATCATTGCCCTTCTTTGTGAGGCATTGAAAAACCTCCCTGGTCTTTGTGGTTGAATCTGTGCTTAAAATTCACTACTCGATTGAGGGACCTTACAGATAATTGTATGTGTGGGTACAGAGATGGGGTAGTCATTCAAAAATCATATTAACCACTATAATTGAACACGGAATGAATCCATGCAACTGATTATGCAATTTGTTAAGCACATTTAGTCCTGAACTTATTTAGGCTTGCCATATCAAAGGGGTTGAATACGTATTGACTGAAGACAGGGCGGGGTTGTGTGTGTGTGTGTGTGTGTGTGTGGATGTGTGTGTGTGGATGTGTGTGTGTGGATGTGTTTAACTATTCTTGTGGGAACCAGAAGTCCCCACAAGAATAGTAAACTAACAAAAATTTGACCAACTGGGGACATTTTGTTAGTCCCCACGAGGGTTTAGGGTTAAGGTTAGAATTAGTGTTAGGGTTAGAATTAGGTTTAGGGTTAGGGTTAGGAGCTAGGGTTAGGTTTAGGGTTAGGGTTAGGAGCTAGGGTTAAAGTTAGGGTTAGGGTTAGGGGTTAGGGAAAATAGGATTTTGAATGGGACTGATTTTGAGTGTGTCCCCACAAGGTTAGCTGTACAAGACTGTGGGGAGAACAAGTATTTGATACACTGCCGATTTTGCAGGTTTTCCTACTTACAAAGCATGTAGAGGTCTGTAATTTTTATCATAGGTACACTTCAACTGTGAGAGACGGAATCTAAAACTAAAATCCAGAAAATCATATTGTATGATTTTTAAGCAATTAATTTGCATTTTATTGCATGACATAAGTATTTGATCACCTACCCACCAGTAAGAATTCCGGCTCTCACAGACCTGTTAGTTTTTCTTTAAGAAGCCCTCCTGTTCTCCACTCATTACCTGTATTAACTGCACCTGTTTGAACTCGTTACCTGTATAAAGACACCTGTCCACACACTCAATCAAACAGACTCCAACCTCTCCACAATGGCCAAGACCAGAGAGCTGTGTAAGGACATCAGGGATAAAATTGTAGACCTGCACAAGGCTGGGATGGGCTACAGGACAATAGGCAAGCAGCTTGGTGAGAAGGCAACAACTGTTGGCGCAATCAGGGACGGCCTGTTCAATAGGGCGATATGGGCGACGCACTGCCAAACGGGAAAAGGAAGGGATTTTTTTCTAATCAATTATATCACGGCAACAGTACTAGTTATCAGTGTTCTAATCTGATCTGACTGCCACTAAATGTCAAATCAGGCTAAAGTCGTGCTTCAAATGGCCCCGCCCGTTTTTGGGGCGATTTCAGTCAGGTTGAAAATCGCCCAGAAGTCTCTCATAGCCTGTCATGTAAAATCTATTTTTTCAAATTTCAAAGCTTTCAATACATTCTCTATGGGTGTCTGTGGGCTTGCACTTACGCGCTTTCGTCATACGTGACGTAACCATGAACGTAACTAAGAAAATAGCAGCTAGCAGCGTCTCTGTTGCGACCTGCAGTGTGGCGTTATTTTATGTTTTTAATTTGTAGACTTAGTTTACAAACATTCTGCCAACCATGGATTTTTACAGTGGTGGGTTTTGGACTGATCTTGTTGATCGTGTACATACCCGCTACGAACGGACTAAATAATGAAAACGCTGCTGGCAGCGGAATCCAATACAGCTGGGAGACTTGGCTGGATGACAGAGTCCCGGACAGAGAAGTGGAGCCGGCCGGCTTCACCCTGGTCAGAGCGGACCGCGATCCTGGTAAGAGAGCGACTCTGTACCCCCGACATTGAACTGCTTTCTGTGTCACTGCGACCTTACTATCTGCCCCGTGAGTTCCCCCAATTGTTTGTTACCGTTGTGTACTGTTGATAATCACAAGTTTACTGGAGAACTGAGACCAAGTAGAGACTTTGGACAGGGTGGATATGGTATAATAAAGGCAGTTTATTCAGAGGTAAAGATATCTGGAATCGCGTGCACGGACCCGTTCGTCAAACTCTTAGGGAGCTATCTGAAGAGAGCCCCGAAAACATTGTGTGCAGACATTTTATACAATAAATGATGTAGGTTGAATCTAGTAGTTCTGATCTTCTGATTGGTCCTGATGAGTTGGGCGAGGTCCCCTCCACTGTTGCATTGGCTCTGAGTCGGGTTCTCTGTCTTCAAATGTTCAGCCTAAAGAGAGGGGATTTTTGTGTGTGTGTGTGTGTGTGTTTAACAGTGATGATGTGTGTGTGTGTGTGTGTCCTCAGAGCAAGAACTCGTGAGTTGGAAGAACTGAGAGACCTATGGCGTGGGTGTTGTCCTTGGCCACCTGCTGACAAGGCTGACAAGATAGGACTCTTTTGTCCATTGTTATAGGATAGGAACAGCATTGATTGAAAACAAACGCCCAACACAAAATGGGTCATGCACAAGATTTTAGTCAGACCAAGCTATAACATTATATATTTACTACGACAGTACATTCAACCAAAAGCTAATATAACAAAGGCATCAGAGATTATTTATAATCTGTCACAGAAACTGGAATCCATCTCCCCAGATCAGTCAATAAATGCTTCTGGTATTGACTTATATGCTGCCCCTGTCTTCATGTTGTTGCTGGACATATCTTTTTTAAAATGTGTGTAGGTCACCTAAATCATCAGAAAAATTGCCCCTCCTGAGAATTTTTTCAGGAGCCGCCACTGGGCGCAATTATTAGAAAATGGAAGAAGTTCAAGATGACGGTCAATCACCCTCGGTCTGGGGCTCCATGCAAGATCTCACCTTGTGGGGCATCAATGATCATGAGGAAGGTGAGGGATCAGCCCAGAACTACACGGTAGGACCTGGTCAATGACCTGAAGAGAGCTGGGACCACAGTCTCAAAGAAAACCTTTAGTAACACACTACGCCGTCATGGATTAAAATTCTGCAGCGCACGCAAGGTCCCCCTGCTCAAGCCAGCGCATGTCCAGGCCCGTCTGAAGTTTGCCAATGACCATCTGGATGATCCAGAGGAGGAATGGGAGAAGGTCATGTGGTCTGATGAGACAAAAATAGAGCTTTTTGGTCTAAACTCCACTCGCCGTGTTTGGAGGAAGAAGAAGGATGAGTACAACCCCAAAAACACCATCCCAACCGTGAAGCATGGAGGTGGAAACATCATTCTTTGGGGATGCTTTTCTGCAAAGGGGACAGGACGACTGCACCGTATTGAGGGGAGGATGGATGGGGCCATGTATCGCGAGATCTTGGCCAACAACCTCCTTCCCTCAGTAAGAGCATTGAAGATGGGTCGTGGCTGGGTCTTCCAGCATGACAACGACCCGAAACACACAGCCAGGGCAACTAAGGAGTGGCTCCATAAGAAGCATCTCAAGGTCCTGGAGTGGCCTAGCCAGTCTCCAGACCTGAACCCTATATAAAATCTTTGGAGGGAGCTGAAAGTCCGTATTGCTCAACGACAGCCCCGAAACCTGAAGGATCTGGAGAAGGTCTGTATGGAGGAGTGGGCCAAAATCCCTGCTGCAGTGTGTGCAAACCTGGTCAAGACCTACAGGAAACGTATGATCTCTGTAATTGCAAACAAAGGTTTCTGTACCAAATATTAAGTTATTATTTTCTGATGTATCAAATACTTATGTCATGCAATAAAATGCAAATTAATTACTTAAAAATCATACAATGTGATTTTCTTGATTTTTGTTTTAGATTCCGTCTCTCACAGTTGAAGTGTACCTATGATAAAAATTACAGACCTCTACATGCTTTGTAAGTAGGAAAACCTGCAAAATCGGCAGTGTATCAAATACTTGTTCTCCCCACTGTATGTGTATGTTTAAAGAGCAGAGGGTCAACAGCTCCAACTCAATAACATAGTCCTTAAACCTACAAGAGCAGGCAGAGGTGCATTTCCCAGTATCAGCACCAGTGGCCAGCAGATAAGAAATGATGAATGCAGATTGTTCCCTCCCTGACAATACCATTAGTCTATAGTGAGTTACCACTCTTTGTTCCAGTTCTGTTTCTGCTCTAACTCTCAGGGCCTGGAAACAGCAGTGACTGATAGCTGATGCCTCTAATCCTGACCCTATGCATGAAAACCAAATGGGCTGCTGCTATCAGACAGACGCCCACTGACAAATAGGCTAGGGAATGGGGATCTACCTACCCCGAGAGAGAGAGCGAGCGAGGCAGGGAGAGAGCCATCTATGTCCACCCTTGATTTAAAATAACCACCTTTGGGGATTTCATATTTATGATTTAGTATTTTAGCAAACAGCTTCACCGTACAGCTCAGATTTATCAGTGACTGAAGAGTAATTGTCGATAGAAATTTGATTTTTAAATTTTTTTTAAATAGACAGTTCGACTATCTCTTAATGTACGGATAAACTGCCATGTCTGTTGCCCGATTCATTTTATTTTGAAGGTTATTTTGTTGATTCGAATGTGACATCAGTTTAGTTCATGCAAATTAAGTGGTTGGTGGTAATTTCCAAGAATACTTTTATTTATTGTGTTAGCCAATACTAATAAGGTATTTAAGAAGCTACGAATGCATTACTACTAATGAGTAATTTATCATAAAAAGGACGTTTCTTGAATTAATGTTAACATATGGATTGCAGTCATGTTGCCAAGTTTGTGGTTATGTCTTGTCTTCAATCAGGAGCTTTATTGGCAGGTATCCCCCCCCTTGGACAATAGCAAAAATATCTCACACCCTCCTCTCTAAAGCCTCGTTTACACCATGGGCTAACGTGAGTTTCCTGATCTGATCAATATGATCCAATCACTATCTGATCAAGGTTTGTCATGTCTACACATTGTATTAAAACACGCCTCTTATCCATCCACTGTGTCCACATTGTGACCAGATTAGTTGGTGCCTCCCTGCACTGATGTAGTCAAGTCACCAAACCTTGAGTACGAGTCAAGTCCCAAGTCCCTAGTGTTCGAGTCTGAGTCCAAGTCAGAGCCCTTTAGTCACGAGTCAAGTCACGAGTCCCTTGGTAGTGCTAAAAGTCGTTGTCCAACCATTTTCTAAGCTTAATTGAATCACAGTGTTGCACATTTGTAAGGGTAAATAGATAATACAGCTATCTAACATTTGCTGCTTCAGCTAATGTGGAGTGGTTGAAAAACGAGTTAATAACTCCAACCTAAGTGTATGTAAACTTCCGACTTCAAATGTATATACAGTTGAAGTCGGAAGTTTACATACACCTTAGCCAAATACATTTAAACTCATTTTTTCACAATTCCTGACATTTAATCCTAGTTAAGATTCCCTGTCTTAGGTCAGTTAGGATCACCACTTTATTTTAAGAATGTGAAATGTCAGAATAATAGTAGAAAGAGTGATTTATTTCAGCTTTTATTTCTTTCATCACCTTCCCAGTGGGTCAGAAGTTTACATACACTCAATTAGTATTTGGTAGCATTGCCTTTCAATTGTGTAACTTGGGTCAAACGTTTCGGGTAGCCTTCCACAAGCTTCCCACAATAAATTGGGAATCACTGGGAATGTGATGAAATAAATAAAACCTGAAATAAATCATTCTGTCTACTGTTATTCTGACATTTCACATTCTTAAAATAAAGTGGTGATCCTAACTGACCTAAGACAGGGAATCTTAACTAGGATTAAATGTCAGAAATTGTGAAAAATGGAGTTTAAATGTATTTGGCTAAGGTGTATGTAAACTTCCGACTTCAACTGTATATATATTTACAAAAAAATACATATGGGGTATTGGAAATTATGCAGACAATTACATTGATGGAAGCTACAATCTACCCTCAAAAAAAAAAAGATCTGAGTCCTAGACTCGAGTATTACAACACTGCCTCCCTGTATGCAAATTATCTTACTGATATTATTTTTAAAATAATATGTAGTTATTTTATGACAATTACTGATGACATAAGTCAATGGTGCGGCCAGTATAACGATGATTTAAATGGTCGACCATCCAGATCTGTTTACACTTGGGTCTGGATTCAATCTGTATCGCTGAATTTCAGCGTTACCAGCGTGATTGAAATTTAAAGGAAATGTTCCAGCGTAACGCTTCAGCGATGCAGATTGAATTCAGCCCTTGATTGATATCCACACAATGCGTGCCGACTTCCTCCGGAGGTGATCAGGAAGATCTGATCACAATGTGTCTTTTAATCGTCTACACAGGACGGGTCTAAATAGGTTGGCACAATCAGAATGTAGACAAGATCAGGACAAAGAGCGCATGTTAGCACCAGGTATAAACAGGGCTTCAAAGTATTTTACTAGTTTCTTGTGCAATAGGAAAGGAATGTTTTTATTTTTTTACATTCTACCTTCATAGGCTAATGAATCAACCAACAGCTGATCTTAGTATGTTCTCACCACATGTTGATGACACTGTAGTTTACAGTGACTTTGGGAAGGACACATCTTTATTTGAGAAATTACTTTTTACACAACTCCTCTTTCACTGGGTGTACAATATGTAGCCTACTGAACTTTGACTGTCCAACACCCATACTGCCATTTTGGGGACACAGAAGGTCACACACATAGTAACCCCTTTCATTAATCTCTCAGTCCACAGCTGAAATTCAATGTGTTTTTTTTTTTTTTTTTTTTTTACAAGCATGTAGTATGAAAAATGTGAAGTGGTAAGGCTTCACCAACACAAGGAGCTAGTGTAGCATTCACACCAGAAAACAAATAAAGCATTTGTTTCTCAGTCATGCCGTCTTACTTTCTAATGACGTCTGATCTGAGCACTCTGAATGATTATTCCTGCCCCGTCTTTAGAGTACTTTTTAAAATTACACATTGAATAATGTATCACATCAAATCTGATCAAAAACATTTTTTGGCACGAGGTGTATTTTATTTATAAAGAAGTCCATCATAAATATATCTTTCTGTTCTGTCATCTCTCAGAGGATACCATTAGAACCTAAATTCAGAAAAATAATAATTTATTAATTGTGTTTCTCCACGCTTTGAGCGAGTTATGAAATAGGAATGGTCTCTCTTTGTATTCAGGGGTCTTCAACCCAATATTCCTATCATCCAGTACAGGCTTAGAAAAGAAAGTGCTATCTAGAACCTAAAAGGGGTTTTCGGCTGTCCCCATAGGAGAACCCTTTGAATAACTATTTTTGGTTCCAGGTAGAACCCTTTTGGGTTCCATGAAGAACCATTTCCACAGGAGGGTTCTACATGAAACCCAAAAAGGATTCTACCTGGAACCAAAAAGGGTTATCCTATGGGGAAATCTGAAGAAGTCTTCTCCCTAAGAGGGTAGTGTAGTGCCCTACTCAAGGGCTGTGCAGACCTTACAGGGGGCAGATGCTTAAAATCTACTGCTGTGGCAGTACTTTTCATATTTAAACTAGGTAGCTTGCTACACACAATCTCTGTACAGGGCAGACTGGGTAAAAAGGCACAACCGGGCGCACGTGAGCTCCGTACAGGGCAGACCAACAGCCCCAAACCAACGGACGGGGTTGACGGTTGAGAACTTGACGATGTCACAACGACTTGCGGGTTCAGAACAACGACAAAAACGGTATACAATTTTGCTTTTATTATACCACCATCCAAAAGGGCACTTGACAAGCAGAGGGGCAAAGGAGCATGTACTCAGCACAGGTAGAATCCTTTATTTCACAACTCCGCCAAGCTATCTTTCGCAAAATTCATTCAACGACTAGGCTACAACTCTAAGAACTAATTGGGTACAACGATGATAACATGACCAAGAGTATCCATTACAAAGATAAATAAGTGGATAAACCCATGTAACTGATCTATTGAAATGCCATTGCTATGTTATCATGGGTTTCCAGCACTTCCCAATCAAAATTAGAACGGATACTGTCAGTAGGCCTGCGTGTGCAAAGTCTCTAGCGAGACAAACAAGGCTCATAGATTATTTAAGCATTATTTACAGTGTTCTGTATTACAAATGTAAGCAATGCATCATATTTGTAAATTACATCGAAAGCTATCCTCACGCAAAGCACTCTCCACTATACATTTGTATTCCGTTGCATGTTAGCGTAAGCATTTTAGTGGGTGTGCAATACTGCTCAGTCTGAACTCCAAAAAAATCATTAAATAGAGTACGGTACAGCCACATCGGTCAGCGATGCTATAGAGTACGGTACAGCCACATCGGTCAGCGATGCTATAGAGTACGGTACAGCCACATAGGTCAGCGATGCTATAGAGTACGGTACAGCCACATCGGTCAGCGATGCTATAGAGTACGGTACAGCCACATCGGTCAGCGATGCTATAGAGTACGGTACAGCCACATCGGTCAGCGATGCTATAGAGTACGGTACAGCCACATCGGTCAGCGATGCTATAGAGTACGGTACAGCCACATCGGTCAGCGATGCTATAGAGTACGGTACAGCCACATAGGTCAGCGATGCTATAGAGTACGGTACAGCCACATAGGTCAGCGATGCTATAGCTAACTGCTGAATATCTCTCAAACTGTTATGCCTTAACTTTTCTGATATATTATTTATGTTCAAATCAATTGGCACTCCAAAAGGAATCCTTAATTACCCAACGGAATAATGCCGTATAGTCACTTTAACGTTCTTGACTGGTAAATCGCCCAACAACAAAGGTCAGAAGCCTCTTTTTCATTGGCCTACTTCTGTTAACATTGAACAAACATGACAGTTAGATTGGGAAGTATCCACAACAGCATAATATGTCATACTAGCATTTTCTATTTGTGCATACATGGGATAAACTTTTGTACTTTGTCTAAAGCTATAGAAAGCATTCTGGGATTGTTTGCAGTCTGTATTTGTTTGGTTTAGCACCAGGTTACTCTTGAGATGTTTAAACCCAGCTATGCATCCACACCCGACTCAGTTACACCAGCTCTGTCAGGAGGAATGGGCCAAAATTCCCCCCAACTTATTGTGGGAAGCTTGTGGAAGGCTACCCGAAACGTTTGACCCAAGTTAAACAATTTAAAGACAATGCTACCAAATACTAATTGAGTGTATGTAAACTTCTGACCCACTGGGAATGTGATGAAAGAAATAAAAGCTGTTTGGTTTAGCACCAGGTCCCTCAGATGTTTAAACCCAGCTATGCATCCACACCACATGTGGCCAGAATAAAGTGGATGAAAAGATTTCAAGAACAAAAAAACAAAAATGACCCTCACAAAAAATACAAAGGTTTCTCACCCTCACAAAAAATTCTAAGGTTTCTCCCATATATGCACAAATAGACATAATACTATTATAAAATATATTTGTGGTGCCTTGTGAATGATAAACATATTTACAGTGACTGAAGAAAACGGAAATTGATAAGCAGTTAATTTAGTTGATGGGCAGTCCTTTGTTGTCAATAACGGAAGTATTTGCAGATTTGAATTTTGCTATTGTTGATTTCTAGAAGTAGGAAGTTGCCCTGCTGTGAGATGATTGAACAGATTGCTTGTGCCAAATTCTTCACTTATATTTGACACATTTAGTATTTTAGACTGTATTTATTAATGATGCTCTCATATTGTCCGATTTTCTAGCTTGTGCTGCGAATGATCTGTGACCTTGTTGTTACCATTTATGCCTGTGTTAATGTTGTCTTTTAAAGAGCTCAATAGAAGAAGAAAAAATGCAGAATAAGGCCAATAAAGTCAACTGATAAATCAGCACTGTGGGGTTATCTGAACAACAACAGTCATTTCCATTCTCGTCTGCCTCATGTTGTGAAGACATTTTGTCTCGTGACAACCCCACAGAGTGATGGATGGTTTGACCTAGCTGAATGCTAAATATTTCAGAGCTTCAATAAACCGTGAAACTCAGAGAGGGGATTGAGCCACATTACATTCAACCCCTGTGAAACAGAAACTAATTACCCTTACAATGAACTTTTTAACTAAGACGTCGAGAGAGTAGAAGCCCATCTGAAGAGGGCGTTCATCTTCTGAGTGTGCGTTTAAACAGCACAGTGCTTGTTTGCTTCTATCAAACTGAGTGGAACTACGCGTTTCAGATAAGATTCTAGGTTCAATTCAAGGTTATGGGTTGAATTCCCACAGGGATCACAGACTCATACTAAAAATGTATGCACCATTTGCTAAGTGGTATACATTAGTGTTATAAGATCATTCTAAACAGACTGAGAGCAACATTGCATTCTAAAAGAGTGTCAGTACTTTATGCCCAAATAGTCAGAATGATGACTGCGTGCTGTAGGCAAATGCATCCCAACTTCTGATCACAATGGCACATTGTGGTAGGGTAAACTACACGTGGTCCTCTGTAGCTCTATTGGTAGAGCATGGCGCTTGTAACGCCAGGGTAGTGGGTTCGATCCCCGGGACCACCCATACGTAAAAATGTATGCACACGACTGTAAGTCGCTGTTACGGATACAGGTATCCTGTGTCTTTTTGTGTTTTTCCTCTCCTTCTGCCCTAATCACAGGTGTCCTGTATGTTCCTGATTGGTGGTCGTTGAGGTGTCTGCTGATTGCTAAGGTGGACCAATCAGTGAACATTCCTCTGCATTGCACCACCTGTTGCTGGTTTTTCAATCACACATCCCATTGTTAAAAAGCCGGTCAGTTGTGTTTGTTGTTAGATACTATTTTCGTATGGATACTGTGGTGTCCTGTATTTTGTTTACTCACTAAGTTGCTGGTTACTCTGTTTGGTAACTTTGTGTGTTTCTGGGAAAAGGGGAGTTTAAGCAAGTTGCCCTTGGGCGTACATTACCCGTAGGAAGAAATCTGTCTAAAAACACTAGTTAGACCTGAGCGGACCACCCACTGTACTTTTGTATGATTAGCAGTAGCTTAGCGGTTCTTGAGGCAGGCAAGATCAGTTTAGGGGTGTTTTACACTATTGTTTCATTTCTTGGGTCCTGCTCAGCCCTTTTCCCAAACCTTTACCGTGTGTTCAGCAATAAACCTTTTATGTTTGACGGTAGTTTATGGTTGTCGTGTAGTTTTTGTTCTCACTGTTCCATGTCACGATTCTAATTTGCATGAATTATGTTACGGGTCTCTTCTCCATCCACCCTAGACGTTTAAAGCCACGGGGTTTGTAACAGTCGCTTTGGATAAAAGCGTCTGCTAAATGGCATATTATTTATATTTTACATCTGTGGGTGGCAACAAAGGTATAAAACGAGAAGTGTGCATACATTTGTCCTTCATTTCACTTTTCAAGGCACTTCCTACTTCCACACAGGTGGGATATGTGGAAGGGGTATGCAGCTTTCGAAATGCATCTCTCTGGACCATCACAAAGATAGCAAGGCAATGTGCTCCAACAGGCTACAGGAAATGATTGACTGACCGACTCTTTGCCATGTGTGTACTGCCCTCTTGAGGCAACTCAGTAGAAGACGGGACGAGATCTGTGATCACTGGAGACTCAACACATCAGTTCATGCCGTAATAGTAGTTGTGTTCAACCACAGAGAAAGCTTTCAGTAGTGCAACTATAATATGGTTCTTTAATCAATCTTAAAACTGATAATCAGCTAATTTTATTGTCAATTGTATTGTCTTTCGTCAAAAAATGTTTTGTTATTGCCAGTAGGAAAATGTATGCACTCACTAAACTGTAAGTCGCTCTGGATAAGAGTGTCTGCTAAATGACTAAAATGTAAAAATGTTGTTTTTGTGCACAATCATTTATTCTGTTCAACCCAATCAAGCGTACACAAGATTCAAACAAAAAATATTGTATAAAATGTCTAATTCTGAATCTGTTCCTGTGTTCTGAACGGTTTGTTTCCCTGTTCTATACACATCCTGTTGACCCTGTTGACCTCACAGAGGTATTGACTTACTAAATATCCTCATAATTTCAGCTGTTTCCTTATTTTGCATCAGCCAAGTTGGCATCGCAAACGTACCTCAAATGATGACCATTTCAACACGTGCTGTTGAAAACATGGGCTACAGTCTACCAGTGTTCACTTCCTCTTAGTGGTTATGTTAGTAGTGAGTACAGTAGCAGCCTGTGGGATCTCTCAGGCCCCGAGAATGGATGATTTGGGTGCTGTGGTTGGTCAGGACCTGCAGCTTGTGGATCAGCTGCAGAAGGTGAGGACTTTGTGCATCCAGGATCTCTAACCGCTCCAAATGCTTCAACTGTTGGAGGCTCAAGAACTCCCTCTCTGGTACATTGTAGTGTCTGAAAAAGTAGAATAGAAAAGTATATCAGTATACAGTGGGGGGAAAAAAGTATTTAGTCAGCCACCAATGGTGCAAGTTCTCCCACTTAAAAAGATGAGAGAGGCCTGTAATTTTCATCATAGGTACACGTCAACTATGACAGACAAAATGAGGAGAAAAAATCCAGAAAATCACATTGTATGATTTTTTATGAATTTATTTGCAAATTATGGTGGAAAATAAGTATTTGGTCAATAACAAAAGTTTCTCAATACTTTGTTATATACCCTTTGTTGGCAATGACACAGGTCAAACGTTTTCTGTAAGTCTTCACAAGGTTTTCACACACTGTTGCTGGTATTTTGGCCCATTCCTCCATGCAGATCTCCTCTAGAGCAGTGATGTTTTGGGGCTGTCGCTGGGCAACACAGACTTTCAACTCCCTCCAAAGATTTTCTATGGGGTTGAGATCTGGAGACTGGCTAGGCCACTCCAGGACCTTGAAATGCTTCTTACGAAGCCACTCCTTCGTTGCCCGGGCGCAGTGGCGGTTTTACACGGAGGCCGGGGGAGGCCCGTGCCTCCCTGGAAATGTCCCTGGCCACCCCTGTGGCCCCCCCGTGCTGACCAAATAAAAAATTATGAATTTATAACTATTTTACACGCGAGCGCCAAAAGCGGAACTAATGCAACGCTCTACACGGCAACGTTCTACACGGGTAAATTAGAGTGGCGCACCCAAAAACTGAGTTTTTTTCTTTGTTACAGAGTCTTTATATGTTTACTTCTTCCTCATATGTGCACCCAAAATGGCTGTCTCTCCAAAGAGAAATGTATGGCAGAACCAGAGAGCTGCAACGTTTAAGCGACACACGTTGCTCATGCCGATTTCTAGCCCTACGTAATATCATGGACACTCTACCTGCCCTTAAACGACTACTGCAAGAGATTGCTCAAGAACGTCATGGTGAAAGAACTGTTGAGGCCCGAGGTCTTCTTGCTCAAATTGACCTAGAATTTGTTGTGCATCTTGTTACTCTGCGTAAGTTGTTTGGGAGACAAAGCTATTGTCTGACATGTTACAGTCACAAACTGTTGATCTGTCAAGTGCTGTTGACTTAGTAAATGCTTTAGTCCTGACATTGAAAGACCACAGGCAGGAGTCTTTCTTTGATGAGTTGTGGGATGAAGCATTGAATATTTGTGAGCAGTGTGATTCTGCAACAAGGTCAGTGGCGAAACGTCAGAAAATGCTGAGCTCTAGACTCAGTGGCTACTGCACGCTAAGCACTGTTGGTCAGAGGGAGGTAGAACGTGACAAAGATATGTTTCTCACATCATTTTTCTATCCTGTAATTGACAGCATGCTCAATGAGTTGAACAGACGTTTCTCCAATACAAACTGTGAGCTCATGAGAAGCATACAGTCTCTCAGTCCCCAGAGTGATACCTTTTTAAAGGAGAGCAATGTTTTTTCATTTGGCCGTTTGTATAATGCAGACATTGATGATTTAGGGCATGAGCTCCATCAATTTAAGAGAGTTTTGGACAGAAAAATACAGAGTGGTGAAGTCAAAAAGCCATGCAGTACAGTTGAGCTGGTTTGTTTTATTGAGCCATACAGGGAAGTTTTCTTTGAGCTCTTTAGACTGTGCAAGATTGCTGTAACCCTTCCTGTAAGCTCAGCCTCTTGCGAACGCAGTTTCTCCACACTGAAACTGATAAAAACCTTCCTGCGGTCCACCACTAGTGATGAGAGACTCAGTGATCTTGGTGTCCTGAGCATAGAGTCCAGAAGGGCCAAGGCTCTGGATCTTGATGTATTTGTGGACCGTTTTGCCAGACAGCACAACCGCCGTATCCTGTTGCTGTAGTGTATCTATATGATATATACGCTAGTAGCGTATGAGTGCCGCTGTGAGGAAAAAGAGATATAATGAACAATAAAACAACAAGCTTGAGCTTCTTAAGACACGGTGGGTTTATCTGTTCTCAATACCACCGGTAAAATGAATGGAGTTAGTCTGGTGTCCACATGAAGTTACGTGTGTAGACAAAGAGTCTGGTGCCCATATGAAGTTACATGTGTAAACAAAGACAGTCTGGTGCCCATATGAAGTTACATGTGTAAACAAAGACAGTCTGGTGTCCATATGAAGTTACATGTGTAAACAAAGACAGTCTGGTGTCCATATGAAGTTACATGTGTAGACAGAGACAGTCTGGTGTCCATATGAAGTTACATGTGTAGACAGAGACAGTCTGGTGTCCATATGAAGTTACATGTGTAAACAAAGACAGTCTGGTGTCCATATGAAGTTACATGTGTAGACAAAGAGTCTGGTGTCCATATGAAGTTACATGTGTAGACAGAGACAGTCTGGTGTCCACATGAAGTTACGTGTGTAGACAGAGACAGTCTGGTGTCCATATGAAGTTACATGTGTAAACAAAGACAGTCTGGTGTCCATATGAAGTTACATGTGTAGACAAAGAGTCTGGTGTCCATATGAAGTTACATGTGTAGACAGAGACAGTCTGGTGTCCACATGAAGTTACGTGTGTAGACAAAGAGTCTGGTGTCCATATGAAGTTACATGTGTAGACAGAGACAGTCTGGTGTCCATATGAAGTTAGATGTGTAGACAGAGACAGTCTGGTGCCCATATGAAGTTACATGTGTAGACAAAGAGTCTGGTGTCCACATGAAGTTACATGTGTAAACAAAGACAGTCTGGTGTCCATATGAAGTTACATGTGTAGACAGAGACAGTCTGGTGTCCATATGAAGTTACATGTGTCTACTTAGATGAACCCACCGTGTCTTAAGAAGCTGAAGCTTGTTTTATTTTTCATTTTACATCATCTATCTTTTTTTCCTCACAGTACCAGTAGTTCCACACACTACTAGAGTGTATGTATGTTTGTATGTATGTATATATATCCCACCAATCCTCTCTCAAGAGGTTTTCAAAAAGGGGCAAACTCATGTCTCAAGACCTGCTTCTGTTGGTTCCCCTCTCCTGCCTGTAACTTTCCATCCACATCCCCAAAGTTTTGTGGCCCATTATGACATCACTCCATTAAGTGATTGCTGCATGTACTGCTCTAAGGAAACACTCTCTCTCTCTCTCTCTCTCTCTCTCTCTCTCGGATAGATAGAGTTTATGATTTTATTCTTTTGAATTATCTCTGCCAAACATCTATGTACTACAAATCTTCAAGCTCCACAGATGTTTTATGGCATCCACTAAACCTCTTTAGATATTTGTAAATTATACAGTGTGATACCTTTCAACGAAAAGTTTATTTTATTTTTTACCAACTATGATTTTTCCTTTTGAAAACAAGCAAAGCAAGAAAAAAAGAAACAAAATCACTCCAATCATTGCACACTTGTGTCGTTCAGACTTTGCAGGTCCAGCTTTGACATGATGATCTAACTAACACTAATATTGTAACTAATATTGTAACTGAAATATGTATGATCCTATGATGAGCGATTGCTTACTTCCCTTTCACTCTTAAAAAATTACTGAAAAAAAATGTGTATAAAAAGGTATATGTAGTACGGTATATGTTTGTTTAGTGAGCATTCATGCTGTCATTTTTTCCTAATGTGAACTATGGTGGAAATGTGCTGTCCTAAATGGACTTGCCCATATATGTTGTAAAGCCTTTTTTTGTACACCTGCTCATCAACTGACAGTGAAGTACACAAAGACACAGACACACACACACACAGACACCTGTAATATTCTTGTTTTCATGTTGTTGCTGATATCCATCAGTGTTGTTCATATTGCTACATTGTGTTGACATGATTGTTGCTTTTAAACGAATGTTAACTTAATGTTTATTGTCTGCATCCTATTGGACTACTGGATGTTAATGTGTAACACGTTTCCCTGTTTATGTGCTTTAGCAATACTGTATGTCAATATGGTCATGCTAGTAAAGCCTCTTTGAATTGAATTTCTTTTCTGATTTGGTTTATTTTACCTAAATGGATACAGGGTAGTGTGTTTTGTTTATAAATCACTCAGAAAGTTTTCTTTCTTAAAACAAAATGTGGAATCAACTGTCCACAGTAGTGGGGCTTCCATAAAT
Source organism: Coregonus clupeaformis (assembly GCF_020615455.1). NCBI lineage: Eukaryota > Metazoa > Chordata > Actinopteri > Salmoniformes > Salmonidae > Coregonus > Coregonus clupeaformis. The sequence goes on along the minus strand of NC_059212.1, from coordinate 5,899,722 downwards.
AGGAAATGGCACATTGTTGTACCCTTTGTTGTATCCTGGAGTTTTGTTCACATTGAATATGAACCCTGTATTTGTACCCTGTACTTTTTTTTGTTTGTTTTTTTATTTATTTTTTCATTTTTATGGCACTATCTCTCTTGCATCTGCACTCTTGTACAAAATACGTGTTATAATAAATGTCATATGATTTTAAAGTAAAATAAAGTTTATAATCTTTGAATATCATGTGTTGCCAGTTTTTTTATGTGTGCCCCCCTGATTAAACACTGGCCCCTCCTTGGCCCCCCTAGTAAAATGTGTCTAGAACCGCCACTGCCCGGGCGGTGTGTTTGGGATCATTGTCATGCTGAAAGACCCAGCCACGTTTAATCTTCAATGCCCTTGCTGATGGAAGGAGGTTTTCACTCAAAATCTCACGATACATGGCCCCATTAATTATTTCCTTTACACGGATCAGTCGTCCTGGTCCCTTTGCAGAAAAACAGCCCCAAAGCATGATGTTTCCACCCCCATGCTTCACAGTAGGTCTGGTGTTCTTTGGATGCAACTCAGCATTCTTTGTCCTCCAAACACGACGAGTTGAGTTTTTACCAAAAAGTTATATTTTGGTTTCATCTAACATTCTCCCAATCCTCTTCTGGATCATCCAAATGCACTCTAGCAAACTTCAGACGGGCTTGGACATGTACTGGCTTAAGCAGGGGGACACGTCTGGCACTGCAGGATTTGAGTCCCTGGCGGCGTAGTGTGTTACTGATGGTAGGCTTTGTTACTTTGGTCCCAGCTCTCTGCAGGTCATTCACTAGGTCCCCCCCGTGTGGTTCTGGGATTTTTGCTCACCGTTCTTGTGATCATTTTGACCCCACGGGGTGAGATCTTGCGTGATCGAGGGAGATTATCAGTGGTCTTGTATGTCTTCCATTTCCTAATAATTGCTCCCACAGTTGATTTCTTCAAACCAAGCTGCTTACCTATTGCAGATTCAGTCTTCCCAGCCTGGTGCAGGTCTACAATTTTGTTTCTGGTGTCCTTTGACAGCTCTTTGGTCTTGGCCATAGTTGAGTTTGGAGTGTGACTGTTTGAGGTTGTGGACAGGTGTCTTTTATACTGATAACAAGTTCAAACAGGTGCCATTAATACAGGTAACGAGTGGAGGACAGAGGAGCCTCTTAAAGAAGAAGTTACAGGTCTGTGAGAGCCTGAAATCTTGCTTGTTTGTAGGTGACCAAATACTTATTTTCCACCATAATTTGCAAATAAATTCATTAAAAATCCTACAATGTGATTTTCTGGAGAAAAATTCTCAATTTGTCTGTCATAGTTGACGTGTACCTATGATGAAAATTACAGGCCTCTCTCATCTTTTTAAGTGGGAGAACTTGCACAATTGGTGGCTGACTAAATACTTTTTTCCCCCCCACTGTATCTGCTTGGCTTAGATTAATGAGTTAAACCTTTGGAAAAGGTTAACATGTAGACACTTAATTATGATTTCACCAGTAATGTATTACTACATCTGGGTTCGTACCACAACACAGAAGTCAGTTACGGTTTTGTCAATTATGCCAATGTTAATATCTCACCGCATTTTAAGGGTCATGAGCTGGGGGAATATTTTGGGGATCTCTCCGATGCTGCTGCCGCTTTTATAGCTGCATGGGTCAAAGTGCAGATGCAAGAGGCCTGAAGCCTGTTTCCCTAGAGTCTTCATGTCCTTCTGCTCCACCATCACCCGCTGCAGAGTCAAACTGGTCACTGTGCCGGGAATGGAGTGTGCATAAGCACTGACGGGATGGCCTTCTGGGAAACAAAACATACGACAGTCAGACATCCCCAATAGATGCCATAGGACAGTCAGACATCCCCAATAGATGCCATAGGACAGTCAGGACGAGGGGTGCACTGGGGGCAGACTCCATACTGCTGCCCTGTAACCCCACCAACTGTCAGACTCCATACTGCTGCCCTGTAACCCCACCAACTGTCAGACTCCATACTGCTGCCCTGTAACCCCACCAACTGTCAGACTCCATACTGCTGCCCTGTAACCCCACCAACTGTCAGACTCCATACTGCTGCCCTGTAACCCCACCAACTGTCAGACTCCATACTGCTGCCCTGTAACCCCACCAACTGTCAGACTCCATACTGCTGCCCTGTAACCCCACCAACTGTCAGACTCCATACTGCTGCCCTGTAACCCCACCAACTGTCAGACTCCATACTGCTGCCCTGTAACCCCACCAACTGTCAGACTCCATACTGCTGCCCTGTAACCCCACCAACTGTCAGACTCCATACTGCTGCCCTGTAACCCCACCAACTGTCAGACTCCATACTGCTGCCCTGTAACCCCACCAACTGTCAGACTCCATACTGCTGCCCTGTAACCCCACCAACTGTCAGACTCCATACTGCTGCCCTGTAACCCCACCAACTGTCAGACTCCATACTGCTGCCCTGTAACCCCACCAACTGTCAGACTCCATACTGCTGCCCCGTAACCCCACCAACTGTGTAACCCGACCAACAGCGCACAACATGGAAAATGCAAGTTTACCAGCTGGCGAATCACATACTCACTTGCAATGTTGAGAACTGCCAGTTGAGGGAGTTCCCTCAGCCATGTTTTTAGGTGGCACCTGCTGGGATCTACGTCCCTGTCTCTGTAGACCACAGCTAGGCTCTGCAGGGAGGGGAGGCACTTCAGCGCCTCTTCAGATAAGGTGGGGTCCATGTAGTCAAGAAGCTCCAGACTGGTCAAGCCAGGCTGCCCGACCTGCGGATCTTCTAAAGACAGATTTAGTCATTATTGCTGAATTTAATAACATGCAATTTATGATGATATAGGCTACTACAGACATATAACCATATTTCAACATGGACTTCACACACTAGCTATCTAGAACATAGTAGCCTAATCAGCTCGTGAAAACCATGTGGTAGGCTATGCTTACCTAATCATTAATTGTTTCGCCAATGTTTTGTATGAGTAGTAAAAAAAAACTCAGGTTACAACCCAAGCTGTTGTTTTGGGTTGTAACTGTGTAAAGTGCCTCACCTGGAAAGCCATTTATTGTTTTAGAAATTTTAAAATAATCATCTGGGAGAGAGCCATGTTGTGTTCCCATTTTCAAAGACAGATGCTTCAGATGTGGCAAGCGGTTAAGCATTATGTGGAATGTCTGTCTTGGGATAGGATGATTGCCTTCGTGATAGAGTAGAGATGTCAGATGGGAGAGCTTTGAGACAAAACTAATAATATCTGATCTTGGAGCACAGTGCATCTCGCACACACTAAAATGAGTCACTTGCTGTAGAGGCACAATTGCATCAGACAGTCCCTGGCCACAGCGACAGCTGCGAATAGCCAGCCTCTTCAAGTTATGAAATTGCTTGAGAATTTCAAAGGCTTTCACGTCGAAACAATGCTCCACGGCTATTGTGGTGAGCCACGGGAGGGATAGGGCAAGCTGTTTCCATTCTTTCAAACTCGCCCTCTGTACAACAACTGAGCTGATTTTCCTGCGGCGAAGAGTTGTCCAGAACTGCGTGGTGTAGGCACACAGCTTTTTAAGCACCACCGTGTTGCCTTTCCAAAGGGACCAGTGGTCAACCATTTTTTTGAAATATTTGCAGCATGATCTAATGTTTAGTTTGTCTGTTGTTGACAGAAATCCAAACACGTGGACCCATACCTCCGATGGTAGTTGTGCAGCTCCCACCGTATGAAGTGCCATATCTAAGCAGTTGCTGCTATTTTTCGTTTCTTCTTTCCTGCAGGCATTCGCATTAAAAATAGTTTAACAGCAAACGACTATATGCGCACATCTTTCATTTTCTTTTTTACCGCATGATCTAGGCCATCTCGGTGAACGGAAGTTCTTGGCGGAAGTGACGCATTTGAAAATGCCGTCCAATCACACGACATTCGAGGGAAATTCAAATTACGGATCTCTGCGGTGAGTAACGCTAGGTCGCTAATTGTTTGCTATTTTACAGTTTATAATTAATGCATGAATTCACAAATAGTATGTCATATAGAATACATATATTGAGTAAATCAGGAATAAGCGCCAACCAAATAATTTACCTTTGAAACGACATAACGTTATGTCATTGTAGCAGCAAGCTGGCTAATGTTAGCTGGTTATCCAGTCGTTGGCTTTCAGTTTTTAGTACCGCGTAATTCAACGCTAGTACGATGTAAGCTATAGCAGCCAGCTAGCCTAGTAAAACCAGATTCCAGCAAATAAATAATTGTATTCTGTTCCCCTCATAGAAACCAGCAAACAATGGACCATTTTGAAATGATCAGATCGTGGTTGCATGTCGCTTGCTAGTTTATTTCAGTGGCTCCAGTTAAGATTTCTCTACGTGTCGTCCAAAATCGTGAAAAACATGTTTACTCCGTCAAGATACAACAGAGAAGCAACTTATTTTTATGAAGAAGACCCAGTTGGTGGAGACCGAACTTTTTTCCCTGCATTGAAGGCTTTGAGGACAAGCGAGCCGATAACCAGGGAACTCGTTGAAAGCCCAGCCAAGGTATTTGCGAGGATGAAATCTAGAGTTCAGGCAGAGAGAATACCGGTTGAGAACGAGAGGACCAAAACACCTAAACCCGTGAGAGAAAAACAGGTCAGAGAAAAGCGAGTCCAAGAAGAACATGGTGGAGTAATGAACTCGCCAAGAAAACGACATCAGCCTTGGGTGAACTATGAACAAAAGGAAAACGAGGACCTTGAATTCACTTACGAGGCAGAGGCTATGACCCTTTCACCAGTTCAATCGCCAAACAAGGGTTTGACATATTCACACTTTATGGTCCACACACAAGACCTTCAACGACCATCACCCTTGAAAGACCTAGGTAGTAGTGCGTTCAAGCAAACCAACAGAAATACACAAAATAAAGGCCCAGCTCTGGATGCTTTCTCAACAAAGTCCCAAAGGAAAGCTTTGTCATACCCGCACACTCTGCTCAGCTCAAATGACATCCAACAACCAGCACCCCTCAAAGACTTCGAAAGTGCCTCCCAGACAACCAACAGAAGGTCAAAGCATAGGTCGAAGTCAACGGAAGATTGCAATGGGGCACCCAACATTGTACATGATGAATCAGTTTACAGTAAGTTGAGTTGTTTCTCTTATCCTCAATTATTGTCAATCAAGGTTGCTCGGTTGTCAGAAATACTTTTAATTTAAGACTTTGAGAAGCAAAATGATTTGTTTCTGTTTTCTGCACAGGGTCACAAGTTGTTTTGGATAGACTGCCATGCCTGGATTCTCTAGCAAATAGGTTTTCTCTTCTGAAAGAGGGAAGGCGAAAGCGGGACCAACAAGACGGTTATCAAGTGAGCAGCCCACAGGATCCCATGAAAGGAGGTGAGGGCTAGAAATGTAGAGTAGGGACTGTTCTTCCATTATTCTGGTCCTAATTACCCAAACACCATAAGTCAACTGTTATCAACATGTGATGTCGACTCAACAAACAAAGCAATCTTTCATAACCGCTTTCTCTTTACAGGAAGTGCCCGTGTGCGCAGCATGTCGACCCCGGCACATGCCGCCGGGGGCACCGAAGAGGACGCCAGTGTGAACGTGACCTGTAGTGTAACCTCAGTGCCCACTGGCCTATCAGAGACCAGCGTTCCGTCGAGTCCAGATGCCGGCCTCAGCCAGTGTGGGTTCTACCGTGATAAGCCTCCCCCCAAGCCCCTCCCAGACCTGGTGCACGACCCCCTCCTGCAGGTCTCACCGAAGATCTCCATCCCCAAGAAGCGGGAGGCTGTATTCCAAGCCAAGCACCTAGCAGAGTCCACTGGATCCAATGTAAGTAGATGGTCTTGATGACGCTGCTTCCTTTGGATTTATAGGCTGATGACTGGTGCTGTTTCCTCTGAGTTTGTTGCTGTTAGCTTTGTATTTTTGCTTGGAAGTAATGTTCTCTTGTATGGCACTTCATTTTTCTATCAGGACGTGCATATCCATAGATATCTACCTAATATAACTATTAATGTCTATTGCTTGGTAGGCTACAGGGATTCACCTTAGACACTGGCTCCTGAAGAGTAGGAGAGGCAGGTTGTATGTGGATGGTGTCCGTGCGTAAGTAGAATTTGATTGTTTCTCGGAATCATATGAAGTGGTACCACAGGTTCACTAACACGCCATTATTTTTGTAAAAGCAAACATTGATTCATTTACTTAGACTGCCTCTATGCTTTCCACCAAGGGACAACAAGATGCCCTGGCACAGCAACCTCATCGCAGAGCGAATCTCAACCAACGTCCTGAAGACCGCTTCTGGCAGCATTTACATCCTGGTGGGAAAGATGACCCCGGATTTCAGCGGAACTCGTAAGTCAGAAATAATCAGCCATTTTGGAATATACAGTGAGCTCCAAAAATATTGGGGCAGTGACACATTTTGTTGTGGCTCTGTACTCCAGCACTTTGGATTTGAAATGAGATAATGACTGAGGTTAAAGTGCAGATTCAGCTTTAGTTTGAGGGCTATTTTCATCCATATAGGGTGAACCGTTTAGAAATTATAGCAATTTTTTTACATAGTCGCCCAGTTTTAGGGGACCAAAAGTATTGGGACAAATTCACTTATGTGCATTAAAGTAGTCAAAAGTTTAGTATTTGGTCCCATATTCCTAGCACACAATGTTTACATCAAGCTTGTGACTCTACACACTTGTTGGTTGCATTTGCTGTTTGTTTTGGTTGTGTTTTTGAAATAAATTAGGCCCTAATCTATGGATTTCGCATGACTGGACAGGGGCGCAGCCATGGGTGGGCCTGGGAAGGCATAGGCCCACCCACTCAGAATTAGTTTTATTACAGGGCTTTATTACAGACAGAAATACTCCTCAGTTTCATCGGGTGGCTGGTCTCAGACGATCCCGCAGTTGAAGAAGCGGGGTCTGGAGGTCCTGGGCTGGCGTGGTTACACATGGTCTGTGGTTGTGAGACCGATCGGACGTACTGCCACATTTTCTAAAACGACGTTGGAGGTGGCTTATGGTAGCGAAATTAACATTGAATGGCAAAATTTGATATAAATGAGCTTTTTGTGCGTATGGAACATTTCTGGAATCTTTCATTTCAGCTCATGAAACATGGGAGCAACACTTTACATGTTGGGTTTATATTTTTGTTCAGTATACAATGAAAGTGACTCTAAAATGACACAATACATTATTTACCATTCATTTCAATTGGGCACAAAATAATCTGAAACACAACCAAAACAAACAGCAAATGCATCCAACAAGTGTGTAGAGTCACAAGCTTGACGTAATCATTGTGTGCTAGGAATATGGGACCAAATACTAAACTTTTGACTACTTTAATGCACATAAGTGAATTTGTCCCAATACATTTGGTCCTCTAAAACAGGTAGACTATGTACAAAAAGTGCTGTAATTTCTAAACGGTTCACACGATATGGATGAAAATTACCCTCAAATTAAAGCTGACAGTCTGCACTTTAACTTCATAGTCAGGGCGGCGCACAATTGGCCCAGCGTCGTCCGGGTTTGGCCGGTGTAGGCCGTCATTGTAAATAAGAATTTGATCTTAACTGACTTGCCTAGTTAAATTAAAGGTAAGATAAAATAGTAATTGTATCATTTCAAATCCAAAGTGCTGGAGCACAGAGCCAAAACAACAACAAAATGTGTCACTGTCCCAATACTTTTGGAGCTCACTGTATCGTCCTGTGTTAATCATGCACAGCCATAATACAGCTCATTATGAAGCTATTTTCTACTATACAATCCACAAGCAGTGAAGCCGCTCAACTATCCAAGACCCCTCCTCCGAACCACCATCCCCGCCCAATCCAAACAAACTTGCCAACAAATGAGAGAATAAAGAGACAGGAACAACAACATAACAATGGAAAACAAAAGCCATCAAAGATCAATCAAATGTAAAACAGCAAGGCTAACTGTGTGTCTGCATGTGTGGCACTATGTACGTGTGTGGCAGCGAGTGTCATAATGTCGTTTTACCCCTCACTCCCACTCATCTCCGGTTCCAAATTCCAACCCTTGGTTTCCCTCAGGTCATCCCACCTATTTCTGCTGGCCACCCTCTTAGGATTTCTACGCCTCATATCTTTCAACTATGCTGTGATGTTTAACATACAATTTGAATCTTATCTAATCAAATAGAATCCACCGATTTACGAATTGAAGATAAATACTTAATAGTATTAATATTTTATCTATTTACTGACCAGGTCTCTCCAAATCTCCCAACAATGCTATTTCTAGGGTTCATTTTAGATTAATGTTATGCTTTTCTGCCATTCCTGAACCTGAGACCAGAAGCAGGCAACCTGTGGGAAATACCAAAACAAATGGTCTATTGATTATGTATCCTCACAACAAGAGCTGCAATGGTTGTATTTGAGCTGAAAAGCAGAAAGTGTGAAATCTTGCGTCATTTTATATATCCGCTCATACAGTGCCTTCAGAAAGTATTCATACCCCTTGACTTTTTCTAAATGGTGGTGTTAGTCTTAATTCAAAATTGATAGATTTTTTTCTCTCTCACCCATCTACACACAATACCCCATAATGACAAAGTGAAAACATGTTTTTAGAATTTTTAGCAAATTTATTGAAAGTGAAATACATAAATACCTCATTTACATAAGGATTCACACCCCTGAGTCAATACATGTTAGAATCATCTTTGGCAGCGATTTCAGCTTTTTGGGTAAGTCTCTGTTCATTTTTTCAAATTCTTCAAGCTGTGGCAAGTTGGTTGTTGACCATTGCTAGACAGCCATTTTCAAGTCTTGCCATAGATCAACATTTTAAGAATAAAGTTGCAGTTATATTTCAAGATTAAAGTAGGGGATTTGGTTAACCTCATGTCTCATGGTAGAGCACGGCGCTTGTAACGCCAAGGTAGTGGGTTCGATCCCCAGGACCACCCATACACAAAAAAAATAATGTATGCACGCATAAATGTAAGTCGCTTTGGATAAAAGCATCTGCTAAATGGCATATTATTATTTATTTTCATGTCTCACTGGCTCCCTGTTGCTGTGCGTGCCACCATTGAAATGACTGCAGTTAGATGACCTGGTGAAACTATACTTTAGAATTGGCTTTAGTAACAAGGACCTACTTTCTCTTTTAGCACAAAATAACCATATTATTATAAGTAGGCCTATTAGGACCTGGAAGATGTTGTGGCACAGATTATTTTCAGAAGGAGGAACCACTCGGATGAGGTAGAGACAGGTGGGTGTTGTGGGTGGGGGGGGTCTAATACACTCGTTCAAACAGGCGTCTCACATACACACACTGTATCCCCAAAGCAATACCATTCTAACGTTCATGGCACGTTGTCAGACTGCAAAGAGACATGGAGTTGTGTGTATCAAAATGAAATCACATTTTGATTGTCACATACGCCGAATACAACAGGTGTGAAATGCTTACTTACCGTGAAATGCTTACTTACAAGCCCTCAAAGTCAAGAAATGTGTTGCCAAAATATTTACTAAATAAACTAAAGTATAAAATAAAAAGTAACACAGTAAAATGACATAACAATAACGAGGCTATATACAGGGGGTACCGGTACTGAGTCAATGTGCGGGGGTACAGGTTAGTCGAGGTAATTTGTACATGTAGGTAGGGGTAAAGTGACTATGCATAGATAATAAACAGCGAGTAGCAGCAGTGTAAAAATAAACGGGGGGGGTCAATGTAAATAGTCTGGGTGGCCATTTAATTAATTGTTCTTATAGCTGTTAAGGAGCTTTTTTGACCTAGACTTGGCGCTCCGGTACCGCTTGCCGTGCGGTAGCAGAGAGAACAGTCTATGACTAGGGTGGCTGGAGTCTTTGACAATTTTTTGGGCCTTCCTCTGACACCGCCTGGTATAGAGGTCCTGGATGGCAGGAAGCTTGGCCCCAGTGATGTACTGGGCTGTACGCACTACCCTCTGTAGCGCCTTACGGTCGGATGCCGAGCAGTTTCCATACCAGGCGGTGATGGAACCGGTCAGGATGCTCTCTGGTGCAGCTGTAGAACTTTTTGAGGATCTGGGGACCCATGCCAAATCTTTTCAGTCTCCTAAGGGGGAAAAGGTGTTGTCGTGCCCTCTTCACGACTGTCTTGGTGTGTTTGGACCATGATACTTTGGTGATGTGGACACCAAGGAACTTGAAACTCTCGACCCGCTCCACTACAGCCCCGTCGATGTTAATGAGGCCTACTTCCAATGAAGTAGCCTCATAAGCCTGTGTTTTATTGTCTTGTGAATGTAGGTCACGGATTGTGTGGAGAAGGATTGCACGTCCCTGTGGGGCTCAAGGACTGCCCCCAAACCCTTGTCATGGACCTTGCATAGCCACAGGGCAGGGGTTTGGATAAAGCCCCGTCTGAAAACTATTGCTATTACTTCATTGTTGGTTAAGGGCTTGTAAGTAAGTGTTTCACTGTAAGGTCTACACCTGTTGTATTCGGCGCGTGTGGCAAATAACATTTGATTTGAGACAGTAATTTTACATTCCATTATTTTAACCTAACAGCCAACCAGTCTAGCCACTATCCTCTATAAGGTGAACCAGTGGGAGCCTAAATTAGCGGTATAGCCGAGACAAATAGCCTGTAACGGAGACGATGCCCCTGTTTTGGGAAAACCTCCTTCATTCCTCCCATCCTTGAAGACATCACCGATAGATTGTTAGCTTTTTCAAACAGAAATTTGCATCCTGTAGCACTAACTCCAAAAAGTTTTGGGACACTGTAAAGTCCATGGAGAATAAGAGCACCTCCTCCCAGCTACCCACTGCACTGAGGCAAGGTAACACTGTCACCACCGATAAATCTACGATAATCGAGAATTTCAATAAGCATTTTGCTATGGCTGGTCATGCTTTCCACCTGGCTACCCCTACCCCGGCCACCAGCTCTGCACCCTCTGCTGCAACTTGCCCATGCCCCCCCTGCTTCTCCTTCACCCAAATTCAGATAGCTGATGTCCTGAAAGAGCTGCTAAATCTGGACCCCTACAAATCAGATGGGCTAGACAATCTGGACCCTTTCTTTCTAAAATTAGCCGCCGAAATTGTCGCAACCTCTATTACTAGCCTGTTCAACCTCTCTTTCGTATCGTCTGAGATCCCCAGAGATTGGAAAGCTGCCGCGGTCATCCCCTCCTAGATTCAAACTGTTACAGACCTATATCCATCCTGCCTTTAAAAGGTATTTGAAAGCCAAGTTAACAAACAGATCACCAACCATTTCGAATCCCACCGTACCTTCTCCGCTATGCAATCTGGTTTCCGAGCTGGTCATGGGTGCACCTCAGCCACGCTCAAGGTCCTAAACGATATAATAACCGCGATCAATAAAAGACAGTACTGTGCAGCCGTCTTCATCGACCTGGCCAAGGCTTTTGACTCTGTCAATCACCGCATTCTTATTGGCAGACTAAATAGCCTTGGTTTCTCAAATGACTGCCTCGCCTGGTTCACCAACTACTTCTCAGATAGAGTTCAATGTGTCAAATTGGAGGGCCTGTTGTCTGGACCTCTGGCAGTCTCTATGGGGGTGCCACAGGGTTCAATTCTCGGGCAGACTCTATTCTCTGTCTATATCAATGATGTCGCTCTTGCTGCTGGTGACTCTCAGATCCACCTCTAACGAGACGACACCATTTTGTATACATCTGGCCCTTCATTGGACACTGTGTTAACAAACCTCCAAACGAGCTTCAATGCCATACAACACTCCTTCCGTGGCCTCCAACTGCTCTTAAACACTAGTAAAACTAAATGCATGCTCTTCAATCGAACGCTGCTTGCACCAGCCTGCCCGACTAGAATCACTACTCTCGGTGGGTCTGACTTAGAATATGTGAACAACTACAAATACCTAGGTGTCTGGTTAGACTGTAAACTCTCCTTCCAGACTCACATTAAGCATCTCCAATCCAAAGTTAAATCTAGAATCGGCTTCCTATTTCGCAACAAAGCCTCCTTCACTCATGCTGCTAAACATGCCCTCGTAAAACTGACTATCCTACCGATCCTTGACTTCGGCGATGTAATTTACAAAATAGCCTCCAACACTCTACTCAGCAAATTGGATGTAGTCTATCACAGTGCCATCCGTTTTGTCACCAAAGCCCCATATACTACCCACCATTGTGACCTGTACGCTCTCGTTGGCTGGCCCTCACTACATATTCGTTGCCAAACACACTGGCTCCAGGTCATCTATAAATCACTTCTAGGCAAATCCCCGCCTTATCTTAGATAATTGGTCACCATAGCAACACCCACCCGTAGTATGCGCTCCAGCAGGTATATCTCACTGGTCATCCCCAAAGCCAACACCTCCTTTGGCCGCCATTCCTTCCAGTTCTCTGCTGCCAATGACTGGAACGAACTGCAAAAATCTCTGAAGCTGGAGACACTTATCTCCCTCACTAACTTTAAGCATCAGTTGTCAGAGCACCTTACCGATCACTGCACCTGTACACAGCCCATCTGTAATTAGCCCACCCAACTACCTCATCCCCATATTGTTATTTACATTATTTATTTTGCTCATTTGCACCCCAGTATCTCTATTTGCACATCATCTTCTGCACATCTATCACTCCAGTGTTAATACTAAATTGTAATTATTTGGCACTATGGCCTATTTATTGCCTTACCTCCATAACTTACAACATTTTGCACACACTGTATATAGATTTTCTATTGTGTTATTGACTGTACATTTTTGTTTATTCCATACGTAACTCTGTGTTGTTGTTGTTTTTTTACCGCACTGCTTTGCTTTATCTTGGCCAGGTCGCAGTTGTAAATGAGAACTTGTTCTCAACTGGCTTACCTGGTTAAATAAAGGTGAAATAAAAGTCATGTCAGATCAGTGATTATTTCTTTATAGCCTATCATCATTTATCTAATAGACCTGTATTTAGACCAACCATGAATATATTCAAACAGCGCCTCAGATTAGCTGGTTTGCGCCTGCAGGGAGTGGTCCTTGAGTTGCCTTCTCCCACAGACACTTGTGTAAAACCCTTGCTTTCATTGTTCATTCCTCCCGCAGCGGTTGGAGAGGTACTTTCACTTGACCACTGTGTAACGTAAGATTAGCCTACAGGTTTAAGGTACTCAATCTAGTGGGCCGCTATTTGGTTTATAGTGTGCTGAAAATAGCGTTGTTGCAGCTAATTTGGAGAGCAGTTTGACATGTGATACATACACACGCATAGCCAGGATCCAAAAGATAATTTCCATTACGCACAGATTTTTTTGCAAGGTGTTCATCTAGGCTACGCAGCAGAACTTGTAATCGAATTCGGAGGGCAGACTGACAGGGACTCAACCCAAGCTCTTTGCGTTCAGTGCCAATAAAGTTTTTTTTGTTTGTGATCATACCACACCATGGCCGTTAGAGGAGTGCATGCCTAGTCTGAAATTGCCAGGGGGAAACCTGGTGGTGTACGTGCAAGTTATTAGATTGATAAGCGTGAGTGCACAGTGACGCCCGTTTTGAATGAGTTTATTCGATCATTACATCGATAGCCATTTGTTTGTTTTGCCCATACGTTAGTTTATTCTCGAAAAAAGAATGCCTCTTTATTCTCAAAATATTGCAAAAAAAATGTAGGGCACTAGCATTAAAAAAATAATGATCCAAGTACCGCCACCCCTTGCTGTTTTTTACAAATTTATTTTATAAAACTCTACAGTAGTATTGTGTGTAGGCCAGTGCCGTTTTAAATTCAGGCTGTAACACAACAAGATCTCGAAACAGTCGAGGGGTATGAATACTTTCTGAAGTCACTACACCCTGTGCCATGGAATCGGTACATCAAAAATCTCTGTGTATGGCACAGCTGTCAACATCCTGGTCCTCAAATGAAACTGCTATACTTTCCTATTTATGTTATTTGTGTTCCTCTGCCAGTTTTGATCCTTTATATTGGGCAGACAGACCAGTTCCCTACCTCCTCCCACTGCCACCTGCCTCCTCCATTTTTGGGGTAATGCTGTAATCAATTGGTTGAAATCTTGTATTGAGCAGACCTTCCCATACATATCCGATAGCTCCATGTAAGACAACTCTACCATTCCAATTTACAATTTAATTTAAAAAACAAAACTCCCCTTTCAAACACATTTTCCATAAATACAGGTATTTTATCAACCAGTACATTTGAGTTCAACCATAATATTAGTTGTAATGTTTATTGTATTTTCTGGGGGATAACAATTATTTTGTTACCATCTCTGTATTGCCTGTTTGAGAAAGAGATACTTTAAACAAGGTTTCATTTATAAATTATTTATTCTTGTTTTTGTGCCTTTCTCCTCGTCCAGAACTCCCAACATGGCTGTTGAAGAAGTTTCTCTTTGGCTTCCCAAAGAATTGGAAGGAATACCTTGAGCGCTTTTTGTCAGAGCCGAATGGGTAAGTTGTGTCTCTGTGGTCAGGGCCGATTAGGAGCGCTGATCTAGGATCGGGTCCCCATGTGACCGAACAGACCAAACTGATCCTAGATCAACACTCCTAATCTGAGATGCTTGATACAAATGGCTAGTGATGGGGGGTCGATAAGTTACATAGGATGTTATTTTCAACAGTATCCACTATTATTTTTGCGCTAGTCAACTGTACCTGCACCAAAACTGTGAGTAGGACCTTTAAACAGGTCAACATTCACAAAGCCCCAGGACCAGATGGATTTCCAGGATGCGTACTCAGAGCATGTAGTAAGACCTTTAAACCAGTTAACATTCAGAAGGCCCCAGGACCAGATGGATTACCAGGACGCGTACTCCGAGCATGTAGTAAGACCTTTAAACCAGTTAACATTCAGAAGGCCCCAGGACCAGATGGATTACCAGGACGCGTACTCAGAGCATGCGCTACCAGCTGGCAAGTGTCTTCACTGACATTTTCAACCTGTCCCTGACTGAGTCTGTAATACCTACATGTTTCAAGCAGACCACCATAGTCCCTGTGCCCAGAAACGCCAAGATAACCTGTCTAAATGACTACCGCCCCGTAGCACTCACATCTGTAGCCATGAAATGCTTTGAAAGGCTGGTCATGGCTCACCTCAACACCATCATCCCAGACTCCCTGGACCCACTCAAATTCGGATACCGCACCAAAAGATCCACAGATGACGCAATCTCTATCGCACTCCACACTGCCCTTTCCCACCTGGACAAAAGGAACAGCTACGTGAGAATGCTATTCATTGACTACAGCTCAGCGTTCAACAGCATAGTGCCCTCAAAGCTCATTACTAAGCTAAGGACCCTGGGACTGAACATCTCCGTCAGCAACTGGATCTTGTACTTCCTGACGGGCCACCCCCAGCTGGTGAGGGTAGGTAACAACACATCTGCCACACTGACCCTCAACACGGGGGCCCCTCAGGTGCATGCTTAATCCCCTCCTGTACTCCCTGTTCACCCACGACTGCATGGCCACGCACGAATCCAACACCATCAAGTTAGCAGACGACACAACGGTGGTAAGCCTGATCACCGACGACAATGAGACCTGGCAGTGTGGACAACAACCTCTCCCTCAATATTAGCAAGACAAAGCAGCTGAGCAGCTTCGAGTTCCTTGGTGTCCACATCACTAAGGCCCTATCATGGTCCAAACACACCAACAGTCATGAAGAGGGCATGGCTGAAAATGTTTGGCATGGGTCCTCAGATCCTCAAAAAGTTATACAGCTGCACCATCGAGAACATCCTGACTGGTTGCATCACCGCTTGGTATGGCAACTGCTTGGCATTCGACCGCAAGGCACTACAGAGGGTAGTGCGTATGGCCCAGTACATTACTGGGACAGAGCTTCATGCCATCCAGGACCTCTATACCAGGCGGTGTCAGAGGTAGGCCCTAAAAATTGTCCGACTCCAGCCACAAAAGTCATAGACTGTTCTCTCTGGTACCGGAGCGCCAAGTCTGGGACCAAAAGGCTCCTGAACAAGCCATAAGACTGCTGAACACTTAATCAAATTTGCTACCCGGACTATTTGCATTGACCCCATTATTGTATTATAATTTTTCGCACTGACTCTCTTTCACCGTCTCAGTGTACACTCACTAGACTCTAACCACACACTCACACATACTACACTGATACTCCAACACACACACGTGGACACCCACACAAAACAGATACACACACATTCACATTCCTTCACACTCTTCACATACACTGCTGCTACTTTTTGTTTATTATCAATGCATAGTCACTTTACCCCGACCTACATATACACTGCTCAAAAAAATAAAGGGAACACTTAAACAACACAATGTAACTCCAAGTCAATCACACTTCTGTGAAATCAAACTGTCCACTTAGGAAGCAACACTGATTGACAATACATTTCACATGCTGTTGTGCAAATGGAATAGACAACAGGTGGAAATTATAGGCAATTAGCAAGACACCCCCCAATAAAGGACTGGTTTTGCAGGTGGTGACCACAGACCACTTCTCAGTTCCTATGCTTCCTGGCTGATGTTTTGGTCACTTTTGGTGCTTTCACTCTAGTGGTAGCATGAGACGGAGTCTACAACCCACACAAGTGGCTCAGGTAGTGCAGCTCATCCAGGATGGCACATCAATGCGAGCTGTGGCAAGAAGGTTTGCTGTGTCTGTCAGCGTAATGTCCAGAGCATGGAGGCGCTACCAGGAGACAGGCCAGTACATCAGGAGACGTGGAGGAGGCCGTAGGAGAGCAACAACCCAGCAGCAGGACTGCTACCTCCGCCTTTGTGCAAGGAGGAGCAGGAGGAGCACTGCCAGAGCCCTGCAAAATGACCTCCAGCAGGCCACAAATGTGCATGTCTGCTCAAACGGTCAGAAACAGACTCTATGAGGGCCTGACGTCCACAGGTGGGGGTTGTGCTTACAGCCCAACACCGTGCAGGACGTTTGGCATTTGCCAGAGAACACCAAGATTGGCAAATTCGCCACTGGCGCCCTGTGCTCTTCACAGATGAAAGCAGGTTCACACTGAGCACGTGACAGACGTGACAGAGTCTGGAGACACCGTGGAGAACGTTCTGCTGCCTGCAACATCCTCCAGCATGACCGGTTTGGCGGTGGGTCAGTCATGGTGTGGGGTGGCATTTCTTTGGGGGGCCGCACAGCCCTCCATGTGGTCGCCAGAGGTAGCCTGACTGCCATTAGGTACCGAGATGAGATCCTCAGACCCCTTGTGAGACCATATGCTGGTGCGGTTGGCCCTGGGTTCCTCCTAATGCAAGACAATGCTAGACCTTATGTGGCTGGAGTGTGTCAGCAGTTCCTGCAAGAGGAAGGCATTGATGCTATGGACTGGCCCGCCCGTTCCCCAGACCTGAATCCAATTGAGCACATCTGGGACATCATGTCTCGCTCCATCCACCAACGCCACGTTGCACCACAGACTGTCCAGGAGTTGGCGGATGCTTTAGTCCAGGTCTGGGAGGAGATCCCTCAGGAGACCATCCGCCACCTCATCAGGAGCATGCCCAGGCGTTGTAGGGAGGTCATACAGGCACGTGGAGGCCACACACACTACTGAGCCTCATTTTGACTTGTTTTAAGGACATTAAATCAAAGTTGGATCAGCCACTTTAATTTTCCACTTTAATTTTGAGGGTGACTCCAAATCCAGACCTCCATGGGTTGATACATTTGATTTCCATTGATAATTTTTGTGTGATTTTGTCGTCAGCACATTCAACTATGTAAAGAAAAAAGTATTTAATAAGATTATTTCATTCATTCAGATCTAGGATGTGTTGTTTAAGTGTTCCCTTTATTTTTTTGAGCAGTGTACATATTACCTCGACTAACCTGTACCCCCGCACATTGACTCGGTACCGGTACAACCTGTATATAGCCTCGTTATTGTTATTTTACTGTGTTACTGTTTTTCCATTAGTTTTATTTAGCAAATGTTTTGAACTTTTTTAAAAACTCTACATTGTTGGTTAAGGGCTCGTAAGTAAGCATTTCATGGTAAGGTCTACAGCAGTTGTATTCGGTGCATGTGACAAATACAATTTGATTTGAAAACTCCTATTTTTCCTTCATAGCTTGTTCTCCATTTTCAAAAAAAACTTTAAAAAAAACTCCTCTCTGTTCGGCTACTCGGCTTTAACTAAGTGTTGTAGTCATATCTGTTGTGTTAACATCCAGTGTTTCTGCTTTGTCTTCAATTGTTTTTAATGACAAATGCAGTTCAGAAGCTGAACATTCTAAAAAGGGGAGTAAGGACCTGGCAACACCCCAGAACCAAAAACACCTCCCCACGAAGAAGCAGTCTTCCACATCCCAAATGCCAAACGCCACTAAGAGACGTGAGTCCAAAAGTTGGCATCACAAATGCTCACTGTATTTATACTGGTAGTACTCATGTCTCTTGTTTTATCAAAGATTTGATTGGTTGGTATTTCTCTGTAAAGGTAGCGATAATCATCCTGTTTATGTTTAATCTACCTTGTCCTACAGCTGCTCCTTGCAGTGCCACCAGTGCGGTGAGCAGTGCTAAGGTTTCCCGGAGTGGCCGGCTTCTCAAAACCCCTCTGGAGTACTGGAAAGGGGCCAGAGTCATCTTGGATTGCGACATGAACGTCACCATTCATGGGGGTTATGACCAGTCGTCTATACTTTACTCTGTAAGCTGCTGCTCCATGGTCCTCTGCTTCGTTTAGTTTTCTATTGTAGAGCACTGTATCCCCAGCCATTCCACTTATTTCATGTATTGCTGTTCTAACACACCTGAATCCACTAATCACCAAGCCCTTCGTTAGTTGAATCAGGTGTTCTAGTTGTGGAATACATCCAACAAGTGGAACGGCTGGGCGAAATCAGAGGTTTGGGACACAATGTTGTAGAGTGATACCAGCAGCAGACCACCCTGCATCCCACTGCTGCCTTGCCTCTGAAGCTAAGCAGGGTTGGTCCTGGTCGGTCCCTGGATGAGGGCCAGTAGGAGGCACTCTTTCCTCTGGTCTAAAAAATAATAATATCCCAATGCCCCAGGGCAGTGATTGGGGACATTGCCCTGTGTAGGGTGCCGTCTTTCGGATGGGACGTTAAACGGGTGTCCTGGCACTTAACGTAAGAGTAGGGGTGTTAACCCAGGTGTCCTGGCTAAATAACCAATATGGCCCTCATACCATCATGGCCTCCTAATCATCCCCAGCTTCCAATTGGCTCATTCATCCCCCCTCCTCTCCCCTGTAACTATTCCCCAGGTCGTTGCTGTAAATGAGAATGTGTTCTCAGTCAACTTACCTGGTAAAATAATTAATTTATATGCTATTTCCCTACTTTCTCAGCAAGTCAGTACGCCTGTGGCCAGAGTATTGTTAGACGGACCACCAAAACCGGCCAAGGTGTTCTTACCTCCAGCGGAAGGTATGTTGTTTTTCTATACATACGCTTGGGAGTGCATTTATCCTCATATTCCAGCTGCAACAAAGATGGGGACTACATTGTATTTGACAGTGTGATGTTCTACAGAGCGGCTGCGAGGTGACACCAGTGACGAGGAGACTGTGCCACTGAGAAAGGTGAAGGCTTATCACAGGCCTCTGAGGTCGAAGCCAGAGGAGAACCCCCCTCACACGGCCCCTGAGTCTTGGCGGTGTAAGGCTGAAGACGACGCCCTTTCCAGGGGCCCCGAAAGGCCCAAGAAGGCCAGCCCAGAGCCTCACAGGTCCATGTCTTTGGAGAACTCCTCTCACAGGGGCCTAGGAAGACCCAAGAAAGCCAGTCCAAACTCTCAGTGGTCTAAGCCAGAGAACCCCTCTCACAGGGGCAGAGGAAGACCCAAGAGGGTGAGCCCAGCATCTCAGAGGTCCAAGTCTGATGTGATCCTCTCTCCCAAGCACCGGGGACGGCCCAGGAAGACCAGCCCAAGGTTTCAGGGTGCAGCAGCGCCGGCCGCGTACGCAGACCCTGCCCCACAATTCCCAACCCGTCCACGTCACTCTCGCCAGGGCGCCATCAAACAGAGCGCCGATGACAACTCGGACAACACCAATACATCCTCAGAGCTGTTACCAGGGAAACGAGTCAAGGGTTCAAAAAAAGTAGGCCCTCCGAGAGTGCTTGATATGTCAAAGAATAGGGTCAGTCCTCAGAAGAAGCTCCCAGCGAAACTCTGGGATGACATCGTGATGGAAAGGAAAGACACAGGGAAACCTGCGCCCACAAAGACCGTTTCAGCCTCCGTGGGTAGGAGTAGGAACGTTCAGGACGGTGGTCGCGGTACTGCCGGAGAGTCCCAGTCCGATGACGACTTCACACAGAAGAAAAAGCCCAAGGCATTCAAATCGGGACCCATAAAGCCACGGGGTAAGAGGACACGTGGAAGGGTTCCGGAAGATTCCAAGGCAGCATCGAGTGATTCGTCGACTTCCCAGGACGACAGGAAGAGTGAATTGAGTAAAAGGGCCGGCCCGCAGACACTGAGGGGAAAGGGTAGCAAATTCCTCAGGGTTCAGCAGAGAGAAAAGGAAGGAAATGGAGATCAGTGGACAGAGACAGAACTGTTGAGACTACATGAGTAAGTTTGCTACAATTGTCTACATATTGGCATTTTGTACAAGCAAATGGCAGTGAGCAGCCAAATAACCATAATATTTGAAGTAGATGAGAAAGTATGTTATCCAATGCATTGCGTGCGTCACATGCATCACTCGGTTTACTCAACTCTGGTTAAACAATAGCCTCCTTTTTTATAATGCACAATGTTGAAGAAAAGTTTCAAATTAGCTAGCACGTTTAAATGTGTGCAAATTGCCGTGTTTATACAGAAACACGAGTGTATGTCAACTTCTTGTGCGTACGTTTGGCTTTCAGGGCTGTGACGTCACTTCCCAAACACACAAATGACTTCTGGGTGAACGTTGCCATGGTGGTGGGCAGCCGTTCAGCTGAGGAGTGTCAGAAGCGGTACAACGGCCAGGCCCCCACCTCCCTGCCGCCTACCAAGGCCACCAAGAAAAGAGAAGTTCTGCACAAGAGGGATCCATGTAAGTTACCTTGTCTAGCATTTCTATCCATAATAAATCTGTAGAGGGATCTTGATGTCTTAGTGTAGGTCTCCCATCCAAGTGTTCGTGGCTGTTACCATTGTGGTACCGCATCTTTGGTCTTTTAATAGAACTCGATGACAGAACACGTTGGGCTCTCACTGATTTACACATGTATTTTTAAATGGTGAACTTTCTTTTTTTTGGGGGGGGGGGTCACATCTATACAATCTGTACATTCAATAAGAATTACAGAGAATGTATGTATTTGTATTTATTATGGATCCCCATCAGCTACTCTTCCTGTGGTCCAGCATAATTAAGGCAGTTATAACATTACAATACATTCATTACAGAAATCACAACCCATTAAGTGTGTGCCCTCAGGCCCATACTCCACTACCACATATCTACAACACAAAATCCGTGTGTACGGTGTGTGTGTGTGTGTGTGTGTGTGTGTGTGTGTGTGTGTATAATGCGTATATTTGTATGCATGCGTCTGTGCCTATGTTTGTGTTGCTTCCCTGTCCCCGCTGTGACAATGTAATATATTATATTTGAACTGTAGTGGTGGAACCGCCTCGGATAACCGCGAAAAAGGGCACACTGAAGCGGAAGCAGCAGGTGCGGAACCTCCTGGAACACATGCCCAAGGATGACCACGATGACATCTTCAACAGCTCGCCCATGCAGAACAAGCGGGTCAAGGTGCGTTTCCCCCCCGGGCTGCGCCGTTTCAACCACTCAGCAATGTTGCCGGGTTTGAGTTTCTTTAGGAAAATATTGCATATATGTATGTATATTATGTGGTGCTGGAGGTCAAAGAATACATTCGGCAAAATTCAAAGAAGTCTCCGCACACTGCAGTTTTGTATTATTCCGACAGCTGTGTCGTTAAACATATAGAGATAGATTGTCATGTTGCTCATGTGCAAAATGTATATTTAACAACAGCTGATAGATTGCTTCTCTCCCATGTCTAAAAGCTTGGGTACCAAATTGATATTTCAAGACGGCTGACCGCTTAACAACAATCTTGTAGCAATCAGAAATGGGGTGCCCGAACTGAATGGGGTGCCCCGAACTGAATGGGGTGCCCCGAACTGAATGGGGTGCCCCGAACTGAATGGGGTGCCCGAACTGAATGGGGTGCCCGAACTGAATGGGGTGCCCGAACTGAATGGGGTGCCCCGTGAACTGAATGGGGTGCCCCGAACTGAATGGTGCCCGAACTGAATGGGGTGCCCGAACTGAATGGGGTGCCCGAACTGAATGGGGTGCCCGAACTGAATGGGGTGCCCCGAACTGAATGGGGTGCCCCGAACTGAATGGGGTGCCCGAACTGAATGGGGTGCCCCGAACTGAATGGGGTGCCCCGAACTGAATGGGGTGCCCCGAACTGAATGGGGTGCCCCGAACTGAATGGGGTGCCCCGAACTGAATGGGGTGCCCCGAACTGAATGGGGTGCCCCGAACTGAATGGGGTGCCCCGAACTGAATGGGGTGCCCCGAACTGAATGGGGTGCCCCGAACTGAATGGGGTGCCCCGAACTGAATGGGGTGCCCGAACTGAATGGGGTGCCCCGAACTGAATGTGCTCTCTTGTGAATCAGTTGCCCACAGTGTCTCCCAAAGGGAAAGAGGATGTGTTCATGCGCTCTGAGCAAGACCCACAAACCCCCAGCTCATCACGCTTCCCATCGGTGAAAACACCTCAGTGTCTCCACATCACCCCCGGCATGATGGGCTCGGTGAACAGGTAAATGCAACTATCCCACTGACATGGTGGTGCTCTATAGCTCAGTTGGTAGAGCGTGGCGCTTGCAATGCCAGGACAGTGGGTTCGATTCCCGGGACCACCCGTACGTAAGATGCATGCATGACTAAGTTGCTTTGGATAAAAGCATCTGCTAAAATGGCATATATTCTGAAAGGAAAGGTTAACCCAATCACTGCTTATAGTAATGAGCGATTTGAATACTGCATTTCATTTGTAATGTGCGCTGTTATGTTCATTGAGCACGGTTACATGCACAACAATATGATTATTGTGGATAGTCAGATTAATATAATAGTTGGTTTAAACGTTTACATGCGCAACTCCATATTAGGAAGGTGTAACTCCATATTAGGAAGGTGTAACTCCATATTAGGAAGGTGTAACTCCATATTAGGAAGGTGTAACTCCATATTAGGAAGGTGTAACTCCATATTAGGAAGGTGTAACTCCATATTAGGAAGGTGTAACTCCATATTAGGAAGGTGTAACTCCATATTAGGAAGGTGTAACTCCATATTAGGAAGGTGTAACTCCATATTAGGAAGGTACCGGTGCTAGCACATATACAGATCAAATACACTGCTGGAACGGCGATTAAGCTGTTTATGTCCTAATAGTTGGAAAGGTCATGTCCTAATAGTTGGAAAGGTCATGTCCTAATAGTTGGAAAGGTCATGTCCTAATAGTTGGAAAGGTCATGTCCTAATAGTTGGAAAGGTCATGTCCTAATAGTTGGAAAGGTCATGTCCTAATAGTTGGAAAGGTCATGTCCTAATAGTTGGAAAGGTCATGTCCTAATAGTTGGAAAGGTTGCTCAGAAAACCAGGTGTTTTAATCTGCATATGCTTACTTCGATTATGACCTTACGCCGAGTAAGGTAAGCAGAGTAAGGTAAGCAGAGTAAGATGTTTACATGACTGATGCCATACTTGGCCTAATGCTATAATCAGTTTAATATTAAATTATTAGTGTGCTTGTAAACGTACTCATTGACATATTTGTTTGTTTTTTAAATCAGTCACTCATAGTAGACTGTTATTACAAGACAGGTGGTACTACCGGTAAATATGTTGGGTTTTCTCACACCATTGTAAAATCAGAAACTTTTCATAAACATTTTCAGAGACAACGATGACAAGTATATCTACCAACTTCAAAAAAGAATGAAGAAAGGCCAAGCGAAGCTGCATAAATTGGGGGCCGCTTCAAAGGTAGGAGGAGCTTATCGACAAAAGGAGGGCTCAGTCATATATACAGTGTGTCTGGGGCCATTGTGAAAATGAACTCGTCTCAAGGATGTAGCTCAATTGGTAGAGCATGGCGTTTGCAACGCCAGGGTTGTGGGTTCGATTCCCACGGGGGGGGGCCAGTATGAAAAAAAAGTATAATGTATGCACTCACTAACTGTAAGTCGCTCTGGATAAGAGCGTCTGCTAAATGACTAAAAATGTAAAGGATGCCAGGAACAACTGTCTAGTGCAGTGCTCTGGGGAAAATGTGATAGTCGGGAGGGGAGATCTTTTTAAAGTCGTTCACTGTTTTATTGTTTTGTCATATGAATATGCCAATATAATTATTATTGTTAAACAGGATGTATATACCACAGGGGGTTGGTGGTACCTTAATTAGGGAGGATGGGCTCGTGGTCATGGCTGGAGCGGAATGGTATCAAACACATGGTTTCCATGGTTTCCGTGCGTTTGAGGCCATTCAATTCGCTCCGTTCCAGCCATTATTATGAGCCGTCCTCCCCTCAGCAGCCTCCGCTGGTATGTACAGAATGTTATTAAATGTTTTTCTGCATTTTCCATCTAGTACACGCCAACGCCATCAGCCAAACGTGTTTTGAAGAGATGCAACACCGGTCAGTGTTCTTTTTTTTGAATGAAGATTTGTATTGATGTATTTTACACTTGCAGAACTTGAGAATTTGGAAACCTTATTCACTCAATAATATGTTTACTTGTGTTTCAGCAGAGAATGATTCTTCTTTTGTGGTGTGGGAAATGTTCCCTGACAAGGAGGACCATTCAGTGGAAAGTGGGGAAGAAGAGGACTATTATTTTATGGATGATGACTGAGCTGCAGATTTATGGGTCTCTTTACTCCAAGCAGGCTGAAAAGGGGAGGGACATATCTGAGTTTGTCTAATAAGAAACGCTAGTTTTTGTTGCAAAACATTTAGCTATGGTTTGTACTTATACACCCTGTTTGGATGATTACGTTTTAAAACAGGAAATGAAATGCTGTAACATTGTCAATATTTTTATATCTATACACACTGTGTAATTGTCAATTAGGTTCTGTGATTCAATCCCCACGGCTGTTGTTTTAAAATGGGTTTAAAATGTTTTGTTTATATATTGTGCCCCCTGAATGCAGAGCCTTTTTACAATAAATGTTAAGACGACAATTTTGTTCATGGTGGTTGTTTCCATATACTTTTTCACAGAGTACAGGCAAAGATAAAAACCCTCTGGTGTTCTGTAATGCTTGAGTTTCAGAATTAATTTACTTGGCTTATCGCGATCTAGCGACCCCTTGTGGCGGGCCGGGCGCCTGCAGGGTGACATCGGTCGTCAGTTGAACGGTGTTTCCGGGTTAAGTGGGTGGGTGTTAAGAAGCGCGGTCTGACAATGACAAACCAGAGTGTGT
This sequence comes from Coregonus clupeaformis, assembly GCF_020615455.1. NCBI lineage: Eukaryota > Metazoa > Chordata > Actinopteri > Salmoniformes > Salmonidae > Coregonus > Coregonus clupeaformis. The sequence goes on along the minus strand of NC_059212.1, from coordinate 5,874,210 downwards.
ATGTAGCCTGTCACAAAAAGGCTTTTTGCATGTTAATAATTTGGCAGACACGACTTGTAAGTGCATTAAACTAAGGTAGGGGAGACGACCACATATCATCATCGTAAGTAGGCTAAAACCTTTTCTAAAAACAGCAGCTCGAAGCAGCCACAAAGCTAGTGAGTGAGGTACCTAATACCAGTGCTACAGTATATACTACCACCGGTTCATCTTTGGCTACTAACATACCACTTAGAATGCATTTGTAAGTAGTACGCTAGTGTGGATATTGGAACAAATTGTACGATATTTGTTTGATCATAGAGATGAATACAGTAGAGAAGACCATGTCAAAGATATATCTGTATCTAGCTCTATGGCTTTGATAATGACTTCTCCTCGGGTCGCCACGCGTCCCAGGAGCGCTTCCTCCAGTGGATGCTCAGCAACATGATGGACATCCCGTGGGTCCACACCATCAGCTACAAGGACGACGAGGACAGCCACCTACATGATGCGCATCACCACTGAGTTCATGAAGGACGGTGTCCGGTAATTTATACTTTTAATAACTTTTACAAATATATTCATATATAGTATTCTTTGTTTATATCTGTGTCCATATTCTCTAAAGTTTCTAGAGGATAGACCATATTTCATTATTTTCAATTTAACTGTAACTCTTCCAACTATTTACTTTTTTCACAACCCCAACCAGTTTGGCGTCAAAACTGTTACAACAAAGTCATATTGACATAGTAAAACAAATGTGTAACAAAATAATATACATGGTATTCACTAAGTTGATGGTTTATGTTTAAGATAATGTTTTACAGCTTTGTCATTCAAATTTTTTATTTTTTTAATCATCTTATTTGATTATTTGATATAGTTTAAATGTGATAAGGCCACACAGAGGGTCGTCACTAGTTACCACAGTCATAAAGCCTGCCTATTTCTACTATTGATCTTCTTAAAATCTGATTCTAAACCTGACCTTAACCACACTGCTAACCTTAAATTCAGACCAAAAAGCTAATTTTAGTTAATGCATTTTTACGATAAATCCAATTTTGACTTTGTGGCTTTGCTATCTAGTGGAAAATTAGACACGTGATAATCTGAAGTACACCCAAAAGGCCACGTTACAAAATTCAAATCAAAGGAGCTAGAAATAGGGCGACCGTATCGGTTGGCGCCATCTTGTTGTAAATTCCTCCCAAAAAAAGTTTACTTTGAACGTTTCCAGTAATATACCCACCCTTTGCAACCCTATCTAGACTACTTGAATAGTGTAAACCCAAGCAGGTGTGGATGTTGTAAGAGGTGAGGTGGCCTTGGTGTCTGTGGTGATGTCATTTGTTACTCTGGTAACGTGTGTGTAGAATCATATGAGTCAGGCAGGCCTATGAAACATTAACACTGCACCATGTTTAACTGAGTAAACTGAAGCCGTGGTGAGTGGATAAATTGCCTCTATCCTCCGTTCTATTGGTGAATGTGCAATCACTGGATAATAAACTGGATGAGCTCCGTTCGAGACTATATTATCAACGTAATCTGAACTGTAATTTCCTATGTTTCTCTGAGTCATGGCTGAACAAGGACGGGAAATATACATTTAGCTGTTTTTTCTATACATCGGCAAGACAGAACGGTGGCGTCGGGAAGCTCAGGGGAGGTGGTGTGTCTCTGTCAACAACAACTGGTGCGTGATCTCGAATATTAAGGAAGTCTCGAGGTTCTGCTCGCCTGTTAGAATGCCTCATGAGAAGCTGTAGGTACTATTTACCAAGAGAGTTTTGATATATATTTTTCATGGCTGTCTATTTACCACCACAAACCGATGCTGGCACTAAGACCACACAACGAGCTGTATAGGGCCATAAGCAAACAAGAAAATGCTCACCCATAGGCGGCGCTCCTAGTGGCCAGTGACTTTAATGCAGGAAAACTGAAAACTGTTTTACCTCAATTCTAACGGCATGACACCTGTGCAACTAGAGACACAAAAACTAGATCACCTTTACTCCACACACAGAGCATACAAAGCTCTCCCTCGCCATCCATTTGGCAAATCTGACCATAACTCTATCCTGCCTCCCGAGTGGCGTAGCGGCCTAAGGCCCGGGTTCGATCCCGGGCTGTGTCGCAGCCGGCCATGACACGAAAAAGGGGTAAAAGGTTATAAAAAATAATACATTTCAAAAAGGCTATCCTCCTGTATTGAGTGCGTCCCTGGTACTTCCTGTGAGTTTTTGCTTGTAAGCAGGAATCAGAAGTGGTCTGATGAAGTGGATGCTAAGCTACAGGACTGTTTCGCTAGCACAGACTGGAATATGTTCCGGGATTCATCCGATGGCATTGAGGAGTTTACCACATCAGTCACTTGCTTCATTAATAAGTGCATCGATGACGTCGTCCCCACAGTGACTGTACGTACATATCCCAACCAGAAGCCATGGTTTTCAGGCAACATCCGCACTGAGCTAAAGGCTAGAGCTGCCGCTTTCAAGGAGCAGGACACTAATCCGGACTCTTATAAGAAAGCCCTCTATGCCCTCAGACAAACTATCAAACAGGCAAAGCGTCAATACAGGCCCAAGATCGAATCCTACTACACTGGCTCTGACGCTCGTCGAATGTGGCAGGGCTTGGAAACTATCACGGATTACAAAGGGAAACCCAGCCGCGAACTGTCCAGTGACGCAAGCCTACCAGACGAGCTAAATACCTTCTATGCTCGCGTCGAGGCTTGCAACACTGAACCATGCATGAGAGCAAAAGCTGTTCCAGACGACCATAGTCCATGTGCCCAGGAACGCCAAGGTAACCTGTCTAAATGACTATCGTCCCGTAGCACTCACATCTGTAGCCATGAAATGCTTTGAAAGGCTGGTCATGGCTCACATCAACACCATCATCCCAGACATCCTGGACCCACTCCAATTCGCATACCGCCCCAACAGATCCACAGATGACGCAATCTGTATTGTACTCCTCACTGCCCTTTCCCATCTGGACAAAAGGAACACCTACGTGAGTGAGAATGCTGTTCATTGACTACAGCTCAGTGTTCAACACCATAGTGCCATCCAAGCTCATCACTAAGCTAAGGACCCTGGGACTGAACACCTCCCTTTGAAACTGGATCCTGGTCTTCTTGACGTGCCACCCCCAAGAGGTGAGGGTAGGCAACAACACATCCACCACACTGACCGTCTACACGGGGGCCCCTCAGTGGTGCATGCTTAATCCCCTTCTGTACTCCGTGTTCACCCACGACTGCATGGCCATGCACGACTCCAACACCATCATTACGTTTGCAGACGACACGTCAGTGGTAGGGCTGATCACTGATGACAATGAGACTGCCTACAGGTAGGAGGTGAGATCTGGCAGTGTTGTGCCGGGACAAAAACCTCTCCCTCAACGTCAGCAAGACAATGGAGCTGATCGTGTACTACAGGAAAGAGAGGGCCGAGCACGCCCCCATCCACATCGACGGGGCTGTAGTTGAGCAGGTCGAGAACTTCAAGTTCCTCTGTGTCCACATCACTAAGAAATTATCATGGTCCAAACACACCAAGACAGTCGTGAAGAGGGCACGACAAAGCCTATTCCCCATAAGGAGGCTGAAAAGATTTGGCATGGGCCATCAGATCCTCAAAAAGTTCTACAGCTGCACCATTGAGAGCATCTTGACTGGTTGCATCACCGCCTGGTATGGCAACTTCTTGGCATCCGACCGCAAGGCGCTACAGAGGGTAGTGCGTACGGCCCAATACATCACTGGGGCCGAGCTCCCAGCCATCCAGGACCTCTACCAGGCGGTGTCAGAGAAATGCCCTAAAAATTGTCAAACTCCAGCCACCCTCTCTCTATCTGCATTGACACCTTTTGCAGTAACTCTTGAATCATCACATTCGCTGCTGTTACTCTTTATCTATCCTTTTGCCTAGTCACTTTATTCTTACCCATATGTACATAACTACCTCAATTACCTCCTACCCCTGCACATCTACTCAGTACTGGTACCCTGTGTATATAGGCAAGTTATCATTACTCATTGTGTATTTATTCCTTGTGTTATTCATTTTCTATTCTTTCTCTCTGCATTGTGGGTAAGGGCCTGTAAGTAAGCATTTCCCTGTTAGTCTACACCTGTTGTTTACGAACGTTGTGACGAATAAAATCTGATTTGATGGTTTGTCACCTGAGCGAGTCATCGATACTGCATACATGGAGTGTCTGAAAGTAGGCGTGTCAACAGAAGTGGGTGTATGGAAAGCGAATCCGCTAATTGGGCAAATTTGTTGCCATTCAAGACCGTTTGGCTGATTGGGCTGCACGACGAGTCGATTGTTGACAACTGTAGCATTTTTGCTAAGTCTAACCCTTTTTCTAACCTTAACCTTGTTCTCGTAACCTGCCACGTTAATTCTCCTAACCTGCTATGTTAAACATTAAGCTGACCCGGTTGCACCTGGCTATCGCCGATCTAACCAGTAATGGAGCACTGATGTTACACCTATCGCTGTTGATCCAACCACTTCTTTTGATACGCCCACTTTCAGACACATGCCAAGTATGCAGTTACCCATACTTGGAGTGAGCAGGTCCAGGGGAAGTGTTTCTGCGTGACACCCAGTCACCAGATGGGTAACTCCTAACTACCCTGCTGGTGGAGAAAAGAACACCTGGGGGGGTTCTGTTTAGACAAATGGAACAATGTTCAGATAGAAATGTAGCTAATAGAGCTGACACTATTTCTATCTGCAACGTTTAACTTCTGAATACACACCTGCCTGCTGATATGGTGCAAGCAAAGTCTCCTTTCTCCCATTGTAAATGTCACTGGACAACAAAAATGTCTCAGGTTGTTTTAAGGACATACTAATTTAAGATGGTCAATTATGTACATTTCTGCATGTTCTGAGATATTTCTGCTCAAAGAGTGGTAAAGTTAGGCCTGTGCTCTACATTTCTCACCTGTATCTTGGACAAAGAGTTTTACACGAGGAGAGAAGAAGCATCTCCCATGTTGTAATTGAGTTCAATCATGTTCTAGTGTTCTGCTGTGGTTGCACAAAGGCCTATACCAAATACTTAACGATGAGTCTTGATGCGCTCATTGAGTAAATTGATTCTGCACTTGTTTTTTCTTTAATACATTTTAGGGAAATGTGTTGAACACTGGGAGAGAAAAAAAAGTGCATTGATTGTAAACATTGAATAGATTTTTATTTTGAAATATATAGGGTCCACTCTTCCTGTCAGTGCTTATTAACTTTAATTTGATTATTGGTCTTTAGGAAATTAGCTATGTACTGGTGGGGATATTTTATTTCCATATCTGCTGTACAGAACTGAACTTAAACTAAAGAATGACATGACCAAGCACAAAGGGATGGACATCGGACTAAAGAGCAAAAATCCACACGGACCATTTACTGAAAATACCGGTCATATATTTTTACATGGTACAACATGTTACAAGTTCCTGTCAACCATTTTATTAAAATGTTGGTACCAGTTTGGAGCGGTCTCTACCAATGGTAAATGTCACATTCAAAATGACTTTAATCAATTACAACTTAACACTACATAAAATAGGAATTCTGAAACAAAATTCTAATAAGTGCTTGCTAATGGGCAGGTTTGTATTGGCAACTTATTGGGAAGGTACATTTTAGCAAAAGTTAATGCTGCCTGTACAATACATTCTAATGATGCAACTGAGCACCACTTCTGGTTGTATTGTGTGTTCAACTAAACAAAGGATTTGATGGACATGACACGATGTGCTCTCTGGCCGTGCAGGGGGGGAAAATAAAACAGTTTAATCCGTTAACACTACTTAAATTACATTGCTATTATCTACACAATTCCAATATATCTGTCCGTCACAATTATACAAAATGAATACCCCCCCCCCCAAAAAAAAAAAAAACATTTTACAAGGGGAAAAGCAGGGAGGTACAATAAACAGCAAATTCTCCATGTAAGAGTTATCACAGATTTCTCTGGGAAAACACACATAAAACAGCTCAGCCAGAGAAAGTGTACAACATGCACACTTAGAAAAAAACCGTACAAAATTAAAAAGCTATTCTTTCGAGATGCTGATGGAGAAGAACTTTTAACTTTAAATGTCGATTCTTTCTCTTTGGGTGCTGCAGTTTTTAAATAACTTTTTCTTTTCGGGTACAGGTCCAAGAAATTAACATCTTCCCAAGGAGAAACTTTATGCTTTTCCTTCAGGATCGTGCCAAGATAAAAGGGTAGGAGGGGGGAGTGAAGCATCTTTAGAGTTCCTAATAATCTCTGTACATATCAAAAAGTCAGTAAGGTCATTCTCTCAAAACATTTTCCTAGAAACAATACAAAGGGGATTTCATAGCTCTTAGGGGGTGTGACGCTTCTGCCGTGGTGAAGATATGGGGGGGGGTATCCTCACGGTGGTTGGTTGGTTCAGTCACTGATTGTTTTTAGCTTTAGCGTGTGTGAGGATGTGAGACTTGAGGTTGGTGGATTGGGCAAACTTCTTGTTGCAGCCGTCGAATGGACAGACGTAGGGTCGGTCTCCAGTGTGAATCCGCACATGCGTGCGTAAGTTAAAGTCCAGGGAGAACCGCTTTCCGCAGCCCTCAAATGTGCACTAAAAGAAAGAGAGTAGATTTTATTACGAGGCTGCATTGCTGGTTGACAATCTGGGCACCTATGGGTGTATGGTCATATACAGTTGAAGTCTGGAGTTTACATACACCTTAGCCAAACACATTTTAACCTAGTTTTTCACAATTCCTGACATTTAATCCTAGTAAAAATTCCATGTCTTAGGTCAGTTAGGATCACCACTTTATTTTAAGAATGTGAAATATCAGAATAATAGTAGAGTGATTTCTTTCAGCTTTTATTTCTTTCATCACATTCCCAGTGGGTCAGAAGTTTACATACACTCAATTAGTAGTTGGTAAATTGTTTAACTTGGAAGGCTACACAAAAAATGTTTTGTGTAGCCTTCTACAAGCTTCCCACAATAAGTTGGGTGAATTTTGGCCCATTCCTCCTGACAGAGCTGGTGTAACACAGGTTTGTAGGCCTCCTTGCTCACACACACTTGTTCAGTTCTGTCCACATTTTCTATAGGATTGAGGTCAGGGCTTTGTGATGGCCACTCCAATACCTTGACTTTGTTGTCCTTAAGCCATTTTGCCACAACTTTGGAAGTATGCTTGGGGTCGTTGTCCATTTGGAAGACCCATTTGCGACCAAGCTTTAACTTCCTGACTGATGTCTTGAGATGTTGCTTCAATATATCCTCATAATTTTCCTTCCTCATGATGCCATCTATTTTGTGAAGTGCACCAGTCCCTCCTGCAGCAAAGCACCCCCACAGCATGATGCTGCCACCCCCGTGCTTCACAGTTGGGATGGTGTTCTTTGGCTTGCAAGCGACCCCCCTTTTCCTCCAAACATAACAATGGTCATTATGGCCAAACAGTTCGATTTTTGTTTCATCAGACCAGAGGACATTTCTACAAAAAGTACGATCTTTGTCCCCATGTGCAGTTGCAAACCGTAGTGTGGCTTTTTTATGCCGGTTTTGGAGCAGTGGCTTCTTCCTTGCTGAGCGGCCTTTCAGGTTATGTCGATATAGGACTTGTTTTACTGTGGATATAGATACTTTTGAATTGTTTCCTCCAGCATCTTCACAAGGTCCTTTGCTGTTGTTCTGGGATTGATTTGCACTTCGCACGAAAGTACGTTCATCTCTAGGAGACAGAACGCGTCTCCTTCCTGAGCGGTATGACGGCTGCGTGGTCCCATGGTGTTTATACTTGCGTACTATTGTTTGTACAGATGAACGTGGTACCTTCAGGCGTTTGGAAATTGCTCCCAATGATGAAGTAGACTTGTGGAGGTCTACAATTATTTTTCTGAGGTCTTGGCTGATTCCTTTTGATTTTCCCACGATGTCAAGCAAAGAGGCACTGAGTTTGAAGGTAGGCCTTGAAATACATCCACAGGTACACCTCCAATTGACTCAAATTATGTCAATTAGCCTATCAGAAGCTTCTAAAGCCATGACATCATTTTCTGGAATTTTCCAAGCTGTTTAAAGGCACAGTAAACAGTGTACAAACTTCTGACCCACTGGAATTGTGATACAGTGAATAAGTGAAATAATCTGTCTGTAAACAATTGTTGGAAAAATTACTTGTGTCATTCACAAAGTAGATGTCCTAACCGACTTGCCAAAACTATAGTTTAACAAAACATTTGTGGAGCGGTTGAAAAACTAATTTTAATGACTCCAACCTAAGTGCATGTAAACTTCCGACTTCAACTGTACATGCCATGTAGACATTAAGCAGGAAGTGTTGTGATTCAAACTAAATGTATACAGTGAAACTAATTGTTTAGACAAGTACATCTCTCAATATGAAGCCATTTTGAAAGGGGTTGGGGGGGAAACATACTTGGAAAGGCTTCTCTCCGGTATGAACAAGTTGATGCCTCTTCAGTTTGGAGCTTTCGACAAAGGCCTTTCCACATTCGGCGCAGACGTGAACACGTGGTCCATGCGTGTGTAAGTGCTTCCTCATCGCAGAGTTATCCCTGAACATTTTAGTGCATCCCTGCAGAGGCAAAGGTAGCAATAAATCACTTGGAACTTCAGAAATGACTAAACCAATTGGTCCACATCAGAGCACTTAATAAGCTATAGGCAACCTCAGAGCATAGCGGCTATTTGACTACCATTATTCACCCAAACAACTGTTCTAGTCTTACCATTGTGTTCTAGTGGCTGCGTTACCATTGTGTTCTAGTGGCTGCGTTACCATTGTGTTCTAGTGGCTGCGTTACCATTGTGTTCTAGTGGCTGCGTTACCATTGTGTTCTAGTGGCTGCGTTACCATTGTGTTCTAGTGGCTGCGTTACCATTCTAATGCCAGTTAGACTAGTAGAGCATACGTACTTTGTGGGGGCAAGCTATCGTCCTGGGAGAGTCGTCCTCCTTTATTTTCCGTGGCTTCATCCTGCAAGATATGACAGATCGTGCTCCACTGTAGATCAGTTGGTAGAGCATGGCGCTTGCAACGCCAGAATAGTGGGTTTGATTCTGGGACCACCCATGACTAAGTCGCTTCGGATAAGTGTCTGCTAAATGGCATATATTATACACTGTATAAAATTGAGCACACAGACATGCAATCGCCATAGACAAACATTGGCAGTAGAATGGCCTTACTGAAGAGCTCAGTGACTTTCAACGTGGCACCGTCATAGGATGACACCTTTCTAACAAGTCAGTTCGTCAAATTTCTGCCCTGCTAGAGCTGCCCCGCTCAACTAAATGTTGTTATTGTGAAGTGAAAATGCCTAGGAGCCACAACGGCTCAGCCGCGAAGTGGTAGGCCACACAAATTAGAATCCACTAATTTAAAGGGGTGTCCACATACTTATGTATAAATTGAACAAACAAACAGGCTTTGCCAAAACGTGAGTCTGTATGTCCCCTCAATAAATCTCAGATCAAAGCAGACAGTGCTCCTTTCACTTTATTTTCCTAGGTAGTCACCCATTGAAGTGTCCTGGAGTAAGGAATGTTTTGGGGGATGTTCAAGTGCCTCAGCTGAGCAACTGAACAATTGTTTTGTTCAAGCTGAGCTGAAGCGCATTTGGGAACACTTTCTTTCCATACTTGTGGAGAGTTCAACAGGAAACAGTTCTAATAGTACATAGGCCTACATAGGGACGCAACGGGAAATGTTTTTCAACAGAAAACAAAACAAATATTTAAATATAAGCCTTCCACAACCATAAAACCCACTAATAATTTAATTATTTTATCTAAGTAGTTTAACCTGTTTTTTTGCAATAATCACTTATCTGGCTTTCAAGTCGGTCTATGAAAATGGCATTTTTGTTACACATTTCACCAGAACCATGCATAATGCACATTCACTTCTTGTAGCAGGCACTATAGAAAATGAACACAAGACTCATAAACCTTCTTTCAAGCCCACATGCTAGTGAGTAGCTAGCTAATATTTATTTTTCAAGTTTAGCCAACTTGGATCTATTTGCTAGCTAAGAAGGCAGAGCAGTTGGATTGTTATGAACACACCCTTCTATCCATCCCCAACTGTTTGAACAGCATGCTAGCCTGTCCACTTTGTTCAGATGTTGAAATAAATTCTCAGAATGAGAATGAATTGTCAATTCCTTATAAGTGTTTTATGCTTATTGCACATTTATAAAACACATACTAGACAGCTAGTATAACAGTCTTTGGCTAAAATGCTGCTAGTGGTACCCCAATGCCACGCATGACAAATTGAGCATACATTTTCCAGAATCAATGTTAATTGAACTCCCGTTTTAGTAGTGTCTGCTCTGCGCACAATTTAAGCAGTTGAGATATAAGGGTATCGTTAGAAAAGTTAAGTTCTCCTCTATTACAGTAAAAACATGTCTCAATGTGTTTCGGTGTCCATATGACCGATTCTGTTGGACCAAACCTCAAATGCAAATAGCGAGTTAAAACTCAGAGGAAGAAGTGATCTCTCATCTTTGTTGTTGTGAGTGGCAGGGGGAGGGCCTTGGTGCGTGTAACAAAATCTATTCAAAATTATCCAGTTTCTATGGACTTAATTTGGACATAAGCTTGTCGCCTGCCTTCCCGCCTTTGGGACAACAACTCCCATTGTTAGGCCGGAGACATGAGCATCTTGACATACACAGATCTCTGGTGTAAATGAAAAGGTGCACAGTACAAGCGGACAAACACTCATAAAATAATTGTGAATATCGCGCAAAAACATATGGGACAGTTTTATGCAATAATATTGAGATGATCTGACTGTTTAATGCTGAAATAGTGCGGTGATTGGTCAAATTTGCAAGCCTTCGCATTATATGCAGGGAATAGTTGATTTTGCACACAAAAAATTAGATCCTGGAGTGACTGACAAATGAACATGTCTCTGTAGCTCACCTAGCGAACTCTGCCAGCTGTTTGGGGTCTGACAGGTCGATCCCTGGGATGCCCCCGGGCGGGAGCTTCTTCCCTGTCATGTACTCTGAGTAATCAGGAGGGGAATTATCCCCAATGACGTGCTCCTCCACCATAGTGTCATGGTCAATGTCCTTCTTGTCATCTGAGATGGAGCACAGGAGCAGAGTTAAAACAGATCAACAGGCATATGTTTTGTGATGTCTGACCCAAATGGTCCATTAGAATACCAATCAACAAAGAATATCACTATTTCAACCATGCTGCACAATCACCAGGAAAATGTATAAAGGCTGGGAGCTTAATTGTGTTCAAGCACAAGGTCTGCACAGCTGAACAGAAAGTGAATGCACATTTTGGGTAGTTTCATTTGAAAGGCCCTATTTTTTTATGGAATGTGTGAATAGCCTTAGTTTTAGATTTTTTTAAAAACGTTTGACGTCGGAACTCCGGTCCGCCCACTCTAGTTGCTACTGAACTCCATCGTAAATCGTTGAGTTGGCTAGTTTACTAAACTAGCTAAATAACTGGTCAACAAACGTAGTAACCATTTTAATACCACTTCTATTCGCTAAATTTCCAGACTAGTCGCCGCTCAACGCCATCGTAAATTGTTGTTTAGTCGGGCTACAGTCAGTATAGCTAATGAAATTAGCTAGCTAGCTAACGTTAACTGTCTGACGAAAGCCAATCTTCTCAGGTCTGTCGGTCTCAAATGTAACAATGTAAACTTTGCTAAAAATGTAATGACTAAAATATCTATTGAGATGCCATTCTTGCAACTCTTCCCCAACGATTAGAAAACTAACTAGCAGTAACACATCCACACAGTCTTGTGACATCTTGCTAGTTGTTACCCTCCCCCCGCTCTTCGAGCAGAGGCCCGGTGCTGAACTGCGCCACAGCGGCCTACTCCGGGGCCAGCAGCAGCGCGCTCGCTCCCACCCGCCGCCATCTTTCCCCGGCCAAATCAACGCCATTTTTTCGGTCCGCCATACTGGTCCAGGGGAACATGGCGGCGCCCATCAACACATAAAACATGGCTTCCCATAAAAACAAAAACATTTCGAATACAGTGCATGCAATTCGGACTTGGAAAAACAGTGCGGAATTCTACTGAAATTAGCCAGAGGCCAGCGTCCGTACGAGGCCTAGTTCTAGGGAATGCACAGTGAGAACAATGCAGGTGGCAAGCTTGCAAAAACATAATTTCGACAGAACTCTAAACTTACCCGATGCCCACATCGTCACCGAAAACTCTCCTTCCAAAGTCTTTATCTGGACTTGTTTCTGTTCCCATTTTCTACCACTGGACTCCGGTGCACCCAAGTAGCTCTTTTTATTTCTCTTCCCGCTTCCCCCCTTCTTCATCCGCCCCGAGCTCTTCCCAGCGACAGTCACCAGAGTCTGTTCGATGTATTCCTCTTCCGCGGCAGGGACTGGGACAGGTATAAGAATTTGGTCCTCGTAATCATCGTCCCGTGCATGTCCGAATCATCTTCACCAACCACCTCTTCTCGGGTTTGCACCAATATTACCTCCTGGTGATGCATTGAGTGTGGATCATCTGAGTCGAGGGGCTGTAACGCGATCATAGGCTGTTCATCGTCGTCCTCTCCAACAACTGTTGTCTCGATTGTCTCCACTTCGATTTCATGAAGTTCCACTATTTCGGCTGGCATCTCCGAGCCGTCCGTTTCGATGTACAGGGTATCATCTGAGGCCATGTTGAAAACCCCTAAATTCTTCACAGTTATGTTTTCAATAGCAGTTCCCCCCCTCTATACTGCCTTCCTCCCCTCTACACTGCCTTCCTCCTTCTTCGACAACAAACTCCACTCTGTTCTACTCTCGTCGCCACTACGCTTTAGCTACATAGTCTCGCGAGACTTCATGGGTTACAGACTTATGCTGCATTCATGTCATGTCGAAAACTCGGAATTTCCCACTGGCTAACCTAGGAGGAAGTATCAGATCTCGAGTTTCCAATTGGGAGGCACCAGAATCAACCAATATGAAGCACTACGCAAATAACTTACGTTCATTTGAACTCGGAGGTCCCGAGTTTCTGACATGAAGTGAACGCTGCATTAGGTTGGGTTCCCCTGCTCAGACGTTGTATGCGTCATTAACCAATGGTTGCGTGCGACGTAATCGATTGACAGATTGCTATAACATATGTGGTTAGCTGATACTTAAAATACCTATCCAGGCGTTGTAAGATCTGGCAGGCATCAGCAACTCCTGGGCATAGGCGCGCGCCCATTTACAGCCATTGGGCTTGTTCGACATTGCAGATGATCAGCGAGATGACTGCCGACTGACTGATCTACAATCACCTTGCATCATAAATAACTACCATTATTTGTAGATCAGTCAAATCAAATTGTATTTGCCACATGCGCCGAATACAACAGGTGTAGACATTACAGTGAAACGCTTACTTACAAGCCCTTAACCAACAATGCAGTTAAGTAAGTGCAAATAGTCCGGGTAGCCATGATTAGCTGTTCAGGAGTCTTATGGCTTGGGAGTAGAAGCTGTTGAGAAGCCTTTTGGACCTAGTCATTCAACATTTACCCACTATGCATCATATGTATCATATGCACAAACAAATTGACATTTAATATAGTTTAATTTATTGTCACAATATCGACAATGTAAATGTATTGGGTTGTTAATGTGTTTGTTTGTGCAATAAAGGATTCGTGAAAATGTATTCAGATCAATGTGTATAATCAACTCATGCATCTTGTTGAGATTAATTTACAAAGTCTAAATTATGCAACAATATTCTGTTATATCTATAATTGAAGGAGTTTAAAAATAAATAAAATCTATTAGCCTAATGTCACAGGCTATCATTGATATGGAAGGTTTTCACTGTGGAACCCCTTTTAAACACTGCGAACTAAACATGGGTAGTTAATATAACGTTGACTTTTCCTCATAGCCTATGCTCGTATTTTTTTTATCAATTCTTGCTGTTCTGTGTTTTGGCTTATGAATACAGACTACATTAATATTGCCTGCTGAATTCGATCACCTCAGTTAAAAGTGTATTTAAACTTGACAAACGCAGGAATTACTATCGGCTAGGGAGGAGCTTTTTTGGTCACACACCTTTCACCTTTACCTTTGATAGGGTGTGTTTTTAAAGACGTGTGTGTAGGTGAGGCACACATAGCCGCTGCGCTCCCGCGGGCTTGAAGAGCATCGAAATGGGAAAGACAGGTGAACGGGGAGACTTTGAATGGGTCTACAATGATCAGCCTCATACTTCACGAAGAAAAGAAATATTAGGTAAGCTGGTGTCTTAAAACATAAACGAAATAACTACGGTTTAAAGTAAAGTTGTACTGCTTATACAAAGTCATACTGTTCCTTTTTTATTTTACTTCTTTTTAAAATCGTATCCGGTTTTACCTGTTTTCAAATGGACAACTTACGTCTTACCTGTCAGAAATGTCGCAACCTGGAGTTTAACAACCTGGAAGTATATGATTTATTGGAGTAGCCCAGTTCATTAACCATGAAATGAGACTACAGTACTAGGCTATTTGCCAATGCTGAAACTTAAGGGAATATGGACTCCTATTTTTTCACAAGCAAAGCAGCCTACTAGATTTGCCAAACAAAACCACCTGTCCTACTTTTAACTTCTTATGAATTCATATTGTAATATTATCTTGTGAATTAAAAACAGCTTATTTTTTATTTGTATTTTTTTATTTAACCTTTATTTAACCAGGTAAGCCAGTTGAGAACAAGTTCTCATTTACAACTGCGACCTGGCCAAGATAAAGCAAAGCAGTGCGATAAAAACAACAACACAGAGTTACATATGGAATAAACAAAACGTACAGTCAATAACACAATAGAAAATCTATATACAGTGTGTGCAAATGTAGTAAGTTCTGGAGGTAAGGCAATAAATAGGCCATAGTGTAAAATAATTACAATTTAGTATTAAGTGATTGGTAAGATGCTGTGACAACTGATGCTTAAAGTTAGTGAGGGAGATAAGTGTCTCCAGCTTCAGAGATTTTTGCAGTTCGTTCCAGTCATTTGCAGCAGAGAACTGGAAGGAATGGGGGCCAAAGGAGGTGTTGGCTTTGGGGATGACCAGTGAGATATACCTGCTGGAACGCATTCTACAGGTGGGTGTTGCTATGGTGACCAATGATCTAAGATAAGGCGGGGATTTGCCTAGAAGTGATTTATAGATGACCTGGAGCCAGTGGGTTTGGCGACGAATATGTAGTGAGGGCCAGCCAACGAGAGCGTACAGGTCACAATGGTGGGTAGTATATGGGGCTTTGGTGACAAAACGGATGGCACCGTGATCGACTACATCCACTTTGCTGAGTAGAGTGTTGGAAGCTATTTTGTAAATGACATCGCCAAAGTCAAGGATCGGTAGGATAGTCAGTTTTACGAGGGCATGTTTAGCAGCATGCGTGAAGGAGGCTTTGTTGCGAAATAGGAAGCCGATTCTAGATTTAACTTTGGATTGGAGATGCTTACTGTGAGTCTGGAAGGAGAGTTTACGGTCTAACCAAACACCTAGGTATTTGTAGTTGTCCACATATTCTAAGTCAGACCCGCCGAGAGTAGTGATTCTAGTCGGGCGGGCGGGTGCAAGCAGTGTTCGATTGAAGAGCATGCATTTAGTTTTACTAGCGTTTAAGAGCAGTTGGAGGCCACGGAAGGAGTGTTGTATGGCATTGAAGCTCGTTTGGAGTTTTGTTAACACAGTGTCCAATGAAGGACCAGATGTATACAAAATGGTGTCGTCTGCGTAGAGGTGGATCTGAGAGTCACCAGCAGCAAGAGCGACATCATTGATATACACAGAGAATAGAGTCGGCCCGAGAATTGAACCCTGTGGCACCCCCATAGACTGCCAGAGGTCCAGACAACAGGCCCTCCGATTTGACACATTGAACTCTATCTGAGAAGTAGTTGGTGAACCAGGCGAGGCAGTCATTTGAGAAACCAAGGATATTTAGTCTGCCAATAAGAATGCGTGATTGACAGAGTCAAAAGCCTTGGCCAGGTCGATGAAGACGGCTGCACAGTACTGTCTTTTATCGATCGCGGTTATTATATCGTTTAGGACCTTGAGCGTGGCTGAGGTGCACCCATGACCAGCTCGGAAACCAGATTGCATAGCAGAGAAGGTACGGTGGGATTCGAAATGGTCGGTGATCTGTTTGTTAACTTGGCTTTCAAATACTTTCGAAAGGCGGGGCAGGATGGATATAGGTCTGTAACTGTTTGGATCTAGAGTGTCACCCCCTTTAAAGAGGGGGATGACCGCGGCAGCTTTCCAATCTCTGGGGATCTCAGACGATACGAAAGAGAGGTTGAACAGGCTAGTAATAGGGGTTGCGACAATTTCGGCTGCCAATTTTAGAAAGAAAGGGTCCAGATTGTCTAGCCCATCTGATTTGTAGGGGTCCAGATTTAGCAGCTCTTTCAGGACATCAGCTATCTGAATTTGGGTGAAGGAGAAGCGGGGGGGGGGGGGCATGGGCAAGTTGCAGTGGAGGGTGCAGAGCTGGTGGCCGGGGTAGGGGTAGCCAGGTGGAAAGCATGGCCAGCCATAGCAAAGTGCTTATTGAAATTCTCGATTATCGTCGATTTATCGGTGGTGACAGTGTTTCCAAGCCTCAGTGCAGTGGGTAGCTGGGAGGAGGTGCTCTTATTCTCCATGGACTTTACAGTGTCCCAAAACTTTTTTGAGTTAGTGCTACAGGATGCACATTTCTGTTTGAAAAAGCTAGCCTTTGCTTTCCTAACTGATTGTGTATATTGTTTCCTGACTTCCCTGAAAAGCTGCATATCGCGGGGGCTGTTCGATGCTAATGCAGTACGCCACAGGATGTTTTTGTGCTGGTCAAGGGCAGTCAAGTCTGGGGTGAACCAGGGGCTATATATGTTCTTAGTTCTGAATTGTTTGAATGGGGCATGCTTATTTAAGATGGAGAGGAAAGTACTTTTGAAGAACATCCAGGCATCCTCTACTGACGGAATGAGGTCAATATCCATCCAGGATACCCGGGCCAGGTCAATTAGAAAGGCCTGCTCGCTGAAGTGTTTTAGGGAGTGTTTGACAGTGATGAGGGGTGGACGTTTGCAGGCAATGAGGCAGTGATCGCTGAGATCCTGGTTGAAGACAGCGGAGGTGTATTTAGAGGGTAAATTAGTCAGGATGATATCTATGAGGGTGCCCATGTTTATGGATTTAGGGTTGTACCTGGTAGGTTCCTTGATGATAATTTGTGAGATTGAGGGCATTTAGTTTTGATTGTAGGATGGCCGGGGTGTTAAGCATATCCCAGTTTAGGTCACCAAGCAGTACGAATTCTGAGGATAGATGGGGGGCAAGCAATTCACATATGGTGTCCAGGGCACAACTGGGGGCTGAGGGGGGTCTGTAGCAAGCGGCAACAGTGAGAGACTTATTTCTGGAATGGTGGATTTTTAGAAGTAGAAGCTCAAACTGTTTGGGCACAGACCTGGATAGTATGATAGAGCTCTGCAGGCTCTCTCTACAGTAGATTGCAACTCCGCCCCCTTTGGCAGTTCTATCTAGACGGAAAATGTTGTAGTTCGGAATGGAAATGTCTGAATTTTTGGTGGCCTTCCTAAGCCAAGATTCAGACACTGCTAGAACATCAGGGTTGGCAGAGTGTGCTAACACAGTGAATAACTCAAACTTGGGGAGGAGACTTCTGATGTTAACATGCAAGAAACCGATGGCTTTTACGGTTACAGAAGTCAACAAACGATAGCGCCTGGGGGGTAGGAGTGATACTGGGGGCTACAGGGCCTGGGTTAACCTCTACATCACCAGAGGAACAGAGGAGGAATATAATAAGGATACGGCTAAAGGCTTTAAGAACTGGTCTTCTAGTGCTTTGTGTGCAAAGAAAAGGGGCAGATTTCCGGGCGTTGTAGAATAGATTCAGGGTATTATGTACAGACAAGGATATGGAAGGATATTAGTACAGTGGAGGTACACCTAAGCATTGGGTAACTATGAAAGAGATAGGCTCAATCGGTACCTCCAGTGATGCTGTCTCCGTGTGTATGGGGGGTGGGACAAAGGAGCTCTCTGAGGCTGGTTGAGCTGAACTTGGGGCTCTACAGTGAAATTGTATAATAAGAACTAACCCAAACAACAATAGGCAAGGCATATTGACATGGGAGAGAGGCATAACGCAATCACAGGTGTTATTCGAGAGGGCTAAGACAACAACTGGTAATGGCGACAAAAGTTTGGGCTGAGGCTAAACAGATAAACAGGATGGGGTACCGTGTAAAGGAACAGTCCAGCAGACATCAGCTGTGTAGCTGAGTGATCATAAGGTCCAGTGAACAGCACTAAGTAAGTCCGGGAGCAGATCATTGGCTGCTAAAGCACAGGCGAGCAGGAGGCACGGCTGTTGATTGCGTGTGCTAGCGGGCTGGGGCTAGCAGATGGATCTTCGTGGTCGTCGCAACGGGAAGCCTGTTGAAACCACATCAGACGATTACGTCAGCAGACCAGTCGTGATGGATCGGTGGGGCTCCGTGTCGACACTAGGAGATCCCGTTCGGTTGACAGAGAGGTAGATAGCCGGGAGATGGGCCTGGCTCGAGGCTAGCTCAAGGCTAACTGGTACGTCGGGAAGTGGTGATTAGCCAACAACAGCCATTCGGTTGTAGCTAGCTAGTTGCGATGGTCCGGTGTTAAGGTCCAGTGATTCAGTGATTCTGGCAGAAAATCCGATATGCTCTGGGTCGATAGCACGCTGTGCAGACTGGCCGATAATTGTCCAGGCTAGAGCTGGCTGGTAGGTAGTGCAGGCCACGGACAGTGGTGAAGACCGCTAACGGTGGCTAATAGCAAGTAGCTAGTAAGCTGGCTAGTTTCAGCCGTAGGTGCTTGATAAAAATAAAGAAATAATAGAATCCGTTCCACATTGGGTGAGGTGGGTTGCAGGAAAGTATATTTAGTTAAAGGATGGAAAGTGAGATAGAGGTGTGTGATGACAAGCACAACAGAAGCAAATGAACGCCAGTTTTGTCATTATGACAAAATCGAAGCTGACCGTGATCAACAGTGGATCTCTTTCTTAAGACACATAATAAACGTTACATAAAATGGTTGACATTCGGAGGATGGGGTCCTCCCATTCATATGTAAACCAGTGGAGGCTGCTGAGGGGAGGACAGCTCATAATAATGCCTGGAATGGAGCTAATGGAATGGCATCAAACACATGGAAATCATGTTTTGAAGTATTTTTAACCATTCCGCTCCAGCCATTAGCACAAGCCCCTTCTCCCCAATTAAGATGCCACCAACCTCCTGTGATGGAAACTGATTCCCTGTTTTATCTTTTGGACATGTAGAACAATGGGCAACATGTTGCTAACAGGTGCAGCTGACTAGGACCATTGGCTTTGCTAGGTAACAAGACACATTCCCCTCTAATGGCCCAATGTCAAAGACCGATGCAAAGGATAGCATGACAGTCACCAACCATTAAGTCACAGGGTCAGACCCTCAGAGGAGCCATAAAGAAAATGAATAGGTTAATGAGTAATTATATTTCTATGAGAGGAGCTCGCTATTGTTCTATCCAGAATGCTCTATCATTATACAACAGCCGTAATGCCCACATTGTGGTAACGCTTTAGGCTCCACAAGCCTGGTTTTTCAAGAGGGTAATTCCATGTTGTTTGATCAAGCCGTGACACCCACCGTCTCAGATTGTTCGGAAATCGTTTCTGTATTTAGAAAAAGATGGGATTAGCATTACTGCAACATTATTTAGTTGAAATATAATTTTATATCTGAGAAGATAAGGTAATTGATTGCACCCAAATTGGCAATTTTTTATTTATAGGATTCATATAATATTCAATCAATATAGTACCTTACATCCGATTTGGACCAAACTTTTTTTCTAACAATGAGTAAGACAAGATATGAGGAATCCAAATAAATTGTCAAAGTTAGTGTTTGAAACAGTGGCCAACAAAACCAAGCATGGGTTGTTGTCATACCTTGTTGGGGATTCCTCATGTCTTGTCTTACTCATTGTTAGTAAAAAGTTTGGTCCCCTCCAAATCAAATGTTAGGTACTATATTTATTGAATATTATATGAATCCTATAAATTTCATTTCCCAATTTGGATGCAATCAGTTAGCTTAATTTCTCCAAGATCAACTTATATTTCAACAAAATAATGTTGCAGGAATACTAATCTTATCTGTTTCTAACAACAGAAATGATTTCAGTTCAATCTGAGATGGTGGGTCAAACCTCTTTCTTGTGCTTTTTGAGGTGGAACGAAACCCAAGACATACTTTTATTGTAGTGTCTTACTTGGTCTAATATCTGAGCAATCAACATTTTCTTAAGCTCATCCTTGAAAACATATTTTTGCAATAATTCATATGTGTATTTAATGTGGCCCATGGCCATCCCCTTTATCATTCCCCGTGAATGAAAAGGCCAAATGGTGATCCATCCGTTGCTAGGCTCCTAAATTATTAAAAGCTTTTGGTTTTTATGATCCAACAGGACTGAGGAAATTAGACTCACAATGAGAGAGGTGGCCAGCCGTCTGCTGGTGCTTGTGGTATTGTATCTTAGCCAGGGTGTTTTGGCTCCATCACACCATACTGTTACATACATTCATAGACGTACTTTTCTGTTTCATGAAATTATGTTGTTTATCGATCAAGTTCTCATTTGGGTATTTATTGAAATCAATAAAAGTATTTTTTTAAATTTAATTTTAGTTTAGTCAATTAAGTTTATTTAAAAATCTGGTCCTGGTTTCCCAATAGTAATGGAATGTAGGCTTAAGAGTGTTTTTAACGATGCGTCTTTCCTACAACGGCCGAATATGTAACATGCGTTTCCCAAAACACCACGCGGAGAAAACGGTCGCTAAGGGCATGGTTGGTGCATTCAAATCTTACCTTAACATTATTTCACAATACTGAGGACGGATCCACTCCTAGACAAATATTACCACCTACGGCTGCAAATATTAACAAGGCTTATTCTAATGCTAACCCAATAAAATGCATTAAATCACCGATTGGGCACATCATGTTAGGCTACCTCATCCCTATATTCATCATGTTAGGCTACCTCATCCCTATATTGTTATTTATTTTGCTCTTTTGCACCCCAGTATCTCTATTTGCACATAATCTCTTGCACATCTAGCATTCCAGTGTTAATACTATTGTAATTATTCTGCACTATAGCCTATTTATTGCCTTACCTCCATAACTTGCTACATTTGCACACACTGTATATATATTTTCTGTTGTATTTCTGACTTTATGTTTTTTTTTTACCCCATATGTAACTCTGTGTTGTTTTTATTGCACTACTTTGCTTTATCTTGGCCAGGTCGCAGTTGTAAATGAGAACCTGTTCTCAACTGGCTTACCTGGTTAAATAAAGGTTAAATAAAAAAATAAAAGGCTACACATCATAACAAATTACAGACAGTAGCCTAGCCTACAAGTAACAAAATATAACTCAATTGATTGAACATGAAATGTCTTTCAATATGATTAAAATACATTTAAATTTTTAGTCATTTAGCAGACGCTCTTATCCAGAGCGACTTACAGGAGCAATTAGGGTTAAGTGCCTTGCTTAAGGGCACATCGACAGATTTTTCACCCAGTCGGCTCGGGGATTAGAACCAGCGACCTTTCGATTACTGGCACAACGCTCTTACCCACTAAATAGGCCTATATAGCCTACTGTTTATATTTTAATGCGGTCATCTCGGTTTTCATTTTAATCATATTTTTATATGTCGCTTGTTTATCAATATTACCCATATACTGCATGTACACTAAGTGTACAAAACATTATGAACACCCGCTCTTTCCATGACACTGACCAGGTGAATCCAGATGAAAGCTATGATCCCTTATTGATGTCACCTGTTGAATCCACTTCAATCAGTGTAGATGAAGGGGAAGAGACAGGTTAAAGAAGGATTTTTAAGCTTTTAGACAATTGAGACATGGATTGTGTACGTGTGTCATTCACAGGGTGAATGGATTACGAAAGATAGTGTGCCCTTTGAACGAGGTATGGTAGTAGGTACCGGTTTGTGTCTGGCAAGAACTGCAACACTGCTGGGTTTTTCATGCTCAACAGTTTCCCGTGTGTATCAAGAACGGTCCACAGATAATGGTCCACAGACTAAATTAAACGGGGCTATTTATATAATGAATATGAATTCGGAGGACGGATATGATTAAATATTAAAGCATTAGACCTATCACTAAAAGCTTCAGTCATACAAAAGTTATACTTAAATCCGAACTGGTTCTCTACCAAATTAGTAAAATTGTCTCACCCCATGTTCAAGAATGGCCCTTTTCCCTTTATTCAGATTACAACCTCTCACTTTCAGTTATTTTAAAAGGAAATCGTCTCCCAAATATCACTATTTCTTAAACAAGCCATAGAAAGTTGGTTGTAATTTCAATTTAATCCTCCAGAAACGACAGAACAAATAATGCAACAAATATTGTGGGTAAACTCAAATATACTAATTGATAATAAAAAAAGGATAATCTTCGTTAATGATGTCATAGGTAAGACTGGTGGAGTTATGTCGCACATGCAGCTAACAAAAACATATGGAAATGTCTGCTCTACCCAAAATTACAACCAACTAATTGCAGCATTACCGCAAAAATGGAAGAGGAAGGGGGGAAAAGTAAGGAACTTGTCTGTCGGCACTGCATTAAAGACCATCATTGGTTAAAGAAAATGAGTGATAAATAAAAAAAAGTATACCAGTTTCATTTAAGGACCAAAGGATTGACAGCCGTCCCATATAGATTGCAAAATAGTTCGGAAGAGATTTTTGACGTACCGATTCCATGGCATAGTGTTTATGAACTGAATTTTTCAATTTAAATTATGATATAAAATTCTTGCTACCAATAGAATGTTATTTATATGGAGGATACAACCTTCCCAGCTCTGCAGATTTTGCTGCGAAGAGACAGAATCATTAGATAATTTGTTTTGGTACTGTCCATTTGTAGCTTGTTTTTGGTCACAGGTCCAGGAATGGCTGAAGGATTGCAATATTTACCTGGAGCTAACCCTGCAGATAGCACTACTGGGTGATCTGAAAAGTCATAGTCAATCGATCAATAATATAATTATACTTTTAGCAAAAAGTTTATTTTCAATTTACAATCTGTAGAAACAATGAGAATAGAAGGGTACAGAACGTTTGAAATATCACAGTACAGTTGAAAAATATATGGCAAATAGAAATCCAATATGGATGGTGTTAAGAGATAGATGGGAGGTGTTGAATGGAGCTGAAGGATGGGACTAATAACAAGGAACAACAACTAATAACAACAACATAACTAATGTAAAGCATACGGTGTCCATAATAAGTATATAGGTTATAGGTTGAGAGCGTTTGTGAATGAGCACAGTTAGAAAGATATGGCATATAGAAGCAAACTGGATGGACATGAAAATGATCAGAGGTTGAGGGTAGAGGAAGTTCAGGAGTAAAAACAAACAAAATATAATTATTGTAAAATTGACTGCGTCCATAAAATGTATATAGTATGTATAAGCTGGAAGTAGAGGCCTAAGCGTTATTGTTCACTAGTTTACTCCAATTAGGGGAGGGGTGGTGGGGTTGGAAAGTAATAAAAGGAAATATATATTTTTAAAAGGACATGTGTGTGTACACTACTGTTCAAAAGTTTGGGGTCACTTAGAAATGTCCTTGTTTTCCATGAAAACATACATGAAATTAGTTTGAATAGGAAATATAGCAAAATGAATAGGAAATGTAGTCATTGACAAGGTTAGAAATAATGGTTTTTTAATTGAAATAATTGTGTCCTTCAAACTTTGCTTTCGTCAAAGAATCCTCCATTTGCAGCAATTACAGCCTTGCAGACCTTTGGCATTCTAGTTGTCAATTTGTTGAGGTAATCTGAAGAGATTTCACCCCATGCTTCCTGAAGCACCTCCCACAAGTTGGATTGGCTTGGTGGGCACTTCTTACGTACCATACGGTCAAGCTGCTCCCCCAACAGCTCAATAGGGTTGAGATCCGGTGACTGTGCTGGCCACTCCATTATAGACAGAATACCAGCTGACTGCTTCTTCCCTAAATAGTTATTGCATAGTTTGGAGCTGTGCTTTGGGTCATTGTCCTGTTGTAGGAGGACATTGGCACCAATCAAGCGCCGTCCACAGGGTATGGCATGGCGTTGCAAAATGGAGTGATAGCCTTCCTTCTTCAAGATCCCTTTTACCCTGTACAAACCTCCCACTTTACCACCACCAAAGCACCCCCAGACCATCACATTGCCTCCACCATGCATGACAGATGGCATCAAGCACTCCTCCAGCATCTTTTCATTTGGTCTGCGTCTCACCAATGTTCTTCTTTGTGATCCGAACACCTCAAACTGCGATTCGTCTGTCCCTAACACTTTTTTCCAATCTTCCTCTGTCCAGTGTCTGTGTTCTTTTGCCCATCTTAATCTTTTATTTTTATTGGCCAGTCTGAGATATGGCTTTTTCTTTGCAACTCTGCCTAGAAGGTCAGCATCCCGGAGTCGCCTCTTTACTGTTGACGTTGAGACTGGTGTTTTGCGGGTACTATTTAATGAAGCTGCCAGTTGAGGACCTGTGAGGCGTCTGTTTCTCAAACTAGACACTCTAATGTATTCGTCCTCTTGCTCAGTTGTGCACCGGGGCCTCCCACTCCTCTTTCTATTCTGGTTAGAGCCAATTTGCGCTGTTCTGTGAAGGGAGTAGTACACAGCGTTGTACGAGATCTTCAGTTTCTTGGCAATTTCTCGCATGGAATAGCCTTCCTTTCTAAGAACAAGAATAGACTGACGAGTTTCAGAAGAAAGTTATTTGTTTCTGGCCATTTTGATCCTGTAATCGAACCCACAATTGCTTATGCTCCAGATACTCAACTAGTCTCAAGAAGGCCCGTTTTATTGCTTCTTTAATCAGCACAACAGTTTTCAGCTGTGCTAACATAATTGCAAAAGGGTTTTCTAATGATCAATTAGCCTTTTAAAATGATAAACTTGGATTAGCAAACACAACATGCCATTGGAACACAGGACTGATGGTTGCTGATAATGGGCCTCTGTACGCCTATGTAGATATTCCATTAAAAATCAGCCGTTTCCAGCTACAATAGCCATTTACAACATTAACAATGTCTACATTGTATTTCTGATCAATTTGATGTTATTTTAATGGACAAAAAAAATCTTTCGAAAACAAGGACCCCAAACCTTTGAATGGTTGTGTGTGTGTGTATATGTGTGTATATATATGTATAAATCAATTGTGAGTTGGCAAACGAAAGGGAGAACCGTAGGTAGGTGAGACTATGGGTTTACTATGCCTTCAGAAAGTATTCACACCCCTTCACTTTTCACATTTTGCTGGATTACATCCAGAATTTAAAATTGATTAAATTTAGATTTTGTGTCACTGATCTACACACAATACACCATAATGTCAAAGTGGAATTATGTTTTTAGACATTTTTACTTTATAATAAATGAAAAGCTGAAAAGCTGAAATGTCTTGAGTCAATAGGTATTTTCTGTCAAGCCTAAATAACTTCAGGAGTAAAATTGTGCTTAACAAGTCAAATAAGTTGCATTGACTCACTCTGTGTGCAATAATGGTGTTTAACATAATTTTTGAATGACTACCCCATCTCTGTACCCCACACATACAATTATCTGTCAGGTCCCTCAATCGAGCAGTGAATTTCAAACACAGATTCAACCAAAGACCAGGGAGGTTTTCCAATGCCTCACAAAGAAGGGCACCTATTGGCAGATGGGTAAAAATAAAACAAAGCAGACATTGAATATCCCTTTGAGCATGGTGAAGTTATTAATTACACTTTGGATGGTGTATCAATACACCCAGTCACTACAAAGATACAGGCGTCCTTCCTAACTCAGTTGACCAGTTTAATGGCTGTGATAGGAGAACTGAGGATGGATCAACAACATTGAAGTTACTCCACAATACTAACCTAAATGACAGAGTGGAAAGGAAACCTGTACAGAATACAAATATTCCAAAACACACATCCTGTTTGCAACAAGGCACTAAAGTAAAACTTCATGTGGCAAAGAAATCAACTTTTTGTTCTGAATACAAAGCATTACGTTTACTAGTTACTGTTTTGACTTAAAATCGGCTTAAATCTATGGGAAGACTTGAATGTCTGTCTAGCAATGATCAACAACTAACTTGACAGAGCTTGAATAAATAAAATAAAAGAATAATGGGCAAATATTATTAAACAATCCAGAGACTTATCCAGAAAGACTCACAGCTGTAGTCGCTGCCAAATGTGATTGTAACGTATTGACTCATGGGGTTGAATGCTTATCTAATCAAACTTCATTAATAAAAAAAAATATATAGTTTTTCTTCCAGTATTTTGTGTAGATCTTCGACAAAAAAATGACAATTAAATCAATTTTAATCCCACTTTGTAACACAACTGTGGAAAATATCAAGGGGTGTGAATACTTTCTGAAGGCACCATACAATATTGTGTTCCAGTTTCCTTCTCTTCAGATCAGTTTTCATGCTGCGGTTACGCAAACGAGGTGAAAGCAATGTGACAGACCAAATTTGCATTAGCCAATGGGCTCCTCCAATTCTGGACAGCAGAAAATAAGTGTACGAACCAATGTGATGTCTAACCTCGAATCAACTTCTGTGAGAGAAATACAGAAACCGATACAGAAACAGTTACAATGCAGAGAAACTGACAAGGGTCAGTGTAATGTGTTTACTTTTGAATGAGTCTCATTCTGTGATTTTTGTGTCCTCCTAAGCAAAGTACCCAGAGATTAAGTCCCTGATGGGGCCTGACCCACAGTTGAAGTGGGTGGTGACGGGGATGGTCCTCACCCAGCTTCTGGCCTGCTATATGGTCCATAGCCTCTCCTGGAAGTGGGTGTTCTTCTGGTCGTACGGCTTCGGCGGCTGCATCAACCACTCGCTGACCCTCGCCATCCACGACATCTCGCATAACGTGGCCTTCGGCAACAAGCTGGCACGCCTCAACCGCTGGTTCGCCATGTGGGCCAACCTCCCCATCGGACTGCCCTATTCGGCCTCGTTCAAGAAGTACCACATCGACCACCACCGTTACCTGGGTGGCGACGGCCTAGATGTGGACATCCCCACGGACGTTGAGGGCTGGTTCTTCTGCACACCCCTGCGTAAGGTCCTGTGGCTCTTTCTCCAGCCATTGTTCTACGCACTGCGCCCCCTAGTGGTGAACCCCAAGCCGGTCTCTAGACTAGAGATTATTAACGCTGCCGTTCAATTTGCAGTGAACTTCCTGATATTCTACCTGTGGGGGCTGAAGCCCATCGTTTACCTCATAGCCGGGTCCATTCTATGCATGGGCCTACACCCCATCTCTGGACACTTCATAGCGGAGCACTACATGTTCCTGAAGGGACACGAGACGTACTCCTACTATGGCCCACTGAACTGGATCACCTTCAACGTGGGCTACCACATGGAGCACCATGACTTCCCCAGTATACCTGGCAGTAAGCTGCCTCAGGTGAGTTGAAATCTCAAACACAGTGTTGATAGTGGACCACAATTTTAGGTCAACTATGATTTTAAGTAAACCCAATCTGAAATCTCAATGGACTACCATGATTTTAGGTCCAATATTAAATCTCAATAGTGTACCATGATTTTAGGTCCACCAATCCCCCCCCCCTCACAAAATTGTACCCCTGTATGTGGCTTACTTGATCAGTGGAAATTATCGCTGGTGGCAGATGTCTGTCTCAAGATAATGCTCTAAACAATGTCACCAATGGGAGAAGCATCAGATAGCAGATGAGAGAGGCGTTTCAACCACAGGAGGTTGGTGCCACCTTATTTGGGGAGGACAGGCTTATGGTAACGGTAGGAGTGGAATAGTGGAATGGTATCAAATACATCAAACACATGGTTTGAATCCATTCCATTCACTCCTTTCCAGCCATTATTATGAGCCGTCCTCCCCTCAGCAGCCTCCACTGGTTTCAACTGCAAGTATTGATTAAAAGACTGGCCTGAATTTATAACTCATGAACTATTGGTGTAACGCCTGAGACCAATATGATCA
>NC_059212.1:5448474-5540974 GCF_020615455.1 Coregonus clupeaformis | reverse complement strand
ATATCTTTGTGAGCAAGTTTTCTCTGTAATGAGCATAAATAAAACAAAGCTGCGCTCAAGGCTCATGACAAGCACTTGAATCACATCCTGAAGTTGGCTGCCACTCAGGATGTGACGCCTGATATTGATGCGCTGGTGAAAGCTAAAAGATGCCAGGTATCAGGAGTCAAATAAACTATGCAACCCCACTTAAAGTGCTACATGAGACACCCTGATATAGTTCTGTGATCTGTGATATACTTCTGTGAATCACTGAGGCATTGTGTGTTTGTGTGTTCTTTGTCCTCAGAACTTTCAAATAACTTGAGGTGTTTTATGATTAATAGTGATGTTGTGCTTTTGGACACACTGTCCTCAGGCTCCAGCTTTATGTTTATATGTTTTTATGTTGATGTGCTATTGTTTTTAATTGTTTTTATTTTATTTGTATATTTAACCTATTCTTGACTCTGTGGTTCTTGCACTTGTTTGGGGAACAGGATTTCATTCTTTTTATCTACATTTCTGCCTGAGAAATGACCCCTGATATAGTTCTGTGATCTGTGAAACAGTTCTGTTAATCACTGAGGCATTGTGTGTTTGTGTTCTTTTTCTTTAGAATTTTCAAATAAACTTGACGTGTTTTATGATTAATAGTGATGTTGTGCTTGTACTATTTTGGACACACTGTCCTCAGGCTCCAGCTTTATGTTGTATGTTGATCGTATTAAAACAAAGAAAACAATCTGAAGTTGTTGTTTTTAAGTTATATATACCATGATTTTTCCGGTCCGGCCCACTTGGGAATAGATTTTCCTCCATGTGGCCCCTGAACTAAAATGAGTTTGACACCCCTGGATTAGATGATCTGCAGAAGCATAACTGGACATAAGATTTCTGTAATGACTTGGTATGAGAAGCAGTAAGGTCATTTTCTGACAGGACACCATGAGACTCAGTCCATCATCGACACTGTAGCGAATTCGGGGTGTAGCCCCGACCAGGACTCGAACCCTGGTCCAGTGACGGTCAACCCAACACCTCAGCCATTATGCCAAGAGATCCAAACCTCTTGACGAGGTCACTAAGTGTTGGGTTAAGGTCGCTACAATCCAAATGAGAGTAATCTATTTTAGAAAGTGCTGGTTACCTTGATATCTACAACAACCAGCAGAGATAAACCATCAATGGGCTTCTCTTCCCCTTTCAATTATTTTTCAAACAGGCTCTACCTAGAAAATTAAACTAGTCAGTTTTTATTTATATTTATATAGTGAACAAGAATATAAACGCAACATGTTGGTCCCATGTTTCATGAGCTGAAATAAAAGATCCCAGAAATGTTCAATACGCACAAAAAGCTTATTTCTCTAAAATGTGGTGCACAAATGTATCTACATCCCTGTTAGTGAGCATTTCTCCTTTGCCAAGATAATCCATCCACCTGACAGGTGTGGCATATCAAGAAGCGGAAATGATCATTACACAGGTGCACCTTATGCTGGGGACAATAAAAGGCCACTCTAAAATGTGCAGTTTTGTCACACAACACAATTTCACAGATGTCTCAAGTTGAGGGAGCGTGCAATTGGCATGCTGACTGCAGTAATGTCCACCAGAGCATTTGCCAGATAATTAAATGTTAATTTCTCTACCATAAGCTGTCTCCCAATGTAATTTTTAAAAACTTTTTACCCCTTTTTCTCCCCAATTTCGTGATATCTAATTGGTAGTTACAGTCTTGTCCCATCGCTGCAACTCCCGTACGGACTCGGGAGAGGCGAAGGTCAAGAGCCATGTGTCCTCCGAAACACGACCCTGCCAAGCCGCACTGCTTCTTGACACACTGCTCGCTTAACCCGGGAGCCAGCCACACCAATGTGTCGGAGGAAACACGGTACAACTGGCGACCGCGTCCGTGTGCATGCGCCCGGCCCGCCACAGGAGTCGCTAGAGCGCGATGGGACAAGGACATCCCGGCCGGCCAAACCCTCCCCTAAACCAGGTGACGCTGGGCCAATTGTGCGCCGCCTCATGGGTCTCCTGGTCGCGGCCGGCTGCGACACAGCCCGGGATCGAACCCGGATCTGTAGTCACACCTCTAGCACTGCGATGCAGTGCCTTAGACCGCTGCGCCACTCGGGAGGCGCATTTTAGAGAATTTGTCAGTACTTCCAACCGGCCTTGTAACCGCAGAAGTGTGTGTAACCATGCCAGCCCAGGACCTCCACATTGTCTGAGACCAGCCACCCGGACAGTTGAAGAAACTGTGGGTTTGCACAAACGAATAGAAACCACCAGAGGTGTGGACTCGAGTCATGTGACTTGGACTCGAGTCAGACTCGAGTCATGAATTTGATGACTTCAGACTCGACTCGACAAAATGTACAAAGACTTGCAACTCGACTTGGACTTTAACATCAATGACTCGTGACTTGACTTGGACTTGCGCCTTATGACTCGAGAAGACTTGCTACGAGGACTTGTAATGACTTGCAAAGGCTTGCTAAGAGGACTTGAAATGACTCGAAACTAAAATGTAGGACTTTGGACTCGACTTGAGACTTGATGGCTTTGACTTTTGACTCGACTTGGGACTTGCCTCATCTTTGACTCGACTTGACTCGGGACTCGAGGGCAAAGACTTGAGACTTACTTGTGACTTGCATAACAATGACTTTGTCCCACCTCTGGAAACCACCTCAGGGAAGCTCATCTGTGTGCACGTCGTCCTCACCAGGGTCTTGACCTGGCTGCAGTTCGGCGTCGTAACCGACTTCAGTGGGCAAATGCTCACCTTCAATGGCCACAGGCACACTGGAGAAGTGTGCTCTTGATGGGAATTCCACAACACTCTTCACAGATGAATCCCGGTTTCAACTGTACCGGGCAGACAGTGTGTATGGCGTCGTGTGGGCAAACTGTAACTCAGTCAAATCTTTGAAATTGTTGCATGTTGCGTTTCTATTTGTTTTCAGTGAAACACAAAGAGGAACGAGCTGCCAGTGCTTTACTACTGTATGGCTTGGAGCTAAGAGGACCAGTAAAGGTATTGACAAGCTATTTCAGATATTGATAAAAGTGAATGAGCCTCATCTCAAGTGGAGTTTGAAATTGATTTTAAAAAACAAACTGAAGAAAACGGGATAAGAATAAATTAGTAAAAAAATAAAATAAATGGCTTTAGTCGGACAGGTTTTTTTAGTGCCACCACCAGTGTATTCAGTGAAACGTTCAGAACGTTGCAGATTAGTCAGTCATATCATTGCCAGCCAGTCAGTCATTTTTTTTTGGATTAGATTTGAATACATTTCTCTCTGGATGTTCTGTAATTCTGCACCCTTTAGAACAGACCAAGATGCTGAGCACCCATGTGACCCGTCTGCATCCAGCTCTGGTTGTGTTACACAGGCAGCCCAATTCTGATCTTTCGGTCAATTATTGGCAAAAGAGCTGACCTGATTGCTCAAAAGACCAGTTAGTGGAATTCAGACAGAAAACGCCACATATTCATTTAACCATTTATTAGAAAGTAAATAACAATACACTAGGTCTTGGCATTAGGCTCTGCAGCTTCAGGGTAGCTCACTGCCATAGCAAAGCTCCACCATTACCATAACAACCTACAGGCTGTGAGCTCGGTATAGCTATACCAATCCCCCCTACTGGAAAACAGAAAAACAGACACGCATGGCGATGGTGAGTAATGCATGTTACAGCAACCGCACATCACCAAGAACCACCAGCGTGTTGCGGCCATCAGAGGATGTGCAGAAACTGGTCAACTAAATAGACCGCCATGTTAAGGTAGGGTGATGAATCTAACTAAACAGACCGCCATGTTAAGGTAGGGTGATGAATCTAACTAAACAGACCGCCATGTTAAGGTAGGGTGATGAATCTAACTAAACAGACCGCCATGTTAAGGTAGGGTGATGAATCTAACTAAACAGACCGCCATGTTAAGGTAGGGTGATGAATCTAACTAAACAGACCGCCATGTTAAGGTAGGGTGATGAATCTAACTAAACAGACCGCCAGGTCCAAAAGGCTTCTTAACAGCTTCTACCCCCAAGCCATAAGACTCCTGAACAGCTAATCATGGCTACCCAGACTATTTGCATTGACCCCCCCCTATTTTACGCTGCTGCTACTCTCTGTTTATTATCTATGCATAGTCACTTTAACTCTACCTACATGTACAAATTACATATTACCTCAATTACCTCGACTAACCTGTGCCCCCGCACATTGACTCGGTACCTTTACCCCCTGTATATAGCCTCGCTACTGTTATTTTACTGCTGCTCTTTAATTATTTTTTACTTATCTATTTTTTACTTAACACTTATTTTTCTAAAAAGGGCATTGTTGGTTAAGGGCTTGTAAGCAAGCATTTCACTGTAAGGCATGCGACAAAAAACATTTGATTTGATTTGATGTGGTCCTCTGTAGCTCAGCTGGTAGAGCACGGCGCTTGTAACGCCAAGGTAGTGGGTTCGATCCCCGGGACCACCCACACACACAAAAAATAAAATGTATGCTAAATGGCATATTATTATTATTATTATTATTATTATTATATGTTAAGGTAGGGTGACGAATCTAATTGGTGCAACATCAGCTGATGCAAACACTGGGGTTTCCTGTCTGAACTTGCTTTGCTTCATAAAGATCAGAACTGGGCTGCCTGTGTAAACGAGGTAGCTACCTCGGCTATTAAGTTACAGGCCAATGACCGTCCACAAAACAATCACTTATGGTAAGGTCAGAATCATAATGCTTCCATCTGCTCAACAATCACTTATGGTAAGGTCAGAGTCATAATGCTTCCATCTGCTCAACAATCACTTATGGTAAGGTCAGAGTCATAATGCTTCCATCTGCTCAACAATCACTTATGGTAAGGTCAGAATCATAATGCTTCCATCTGCTCAACAATCACTTATGGTAAGGTCAGAGTCATAATGCTTCCATCTGCTCAACAATCACTTATGGTAAGGTCAGAATCATAATGCTTCCATCTGCTCAACAATCACTTATGGTAAGGTCAGAATCATAATGCTTCCATCTGCTCAACAATCACTTATGGTAAGGTCAGAGTCATAATGCTTCCATCTGCTCAACAATCACTTATGGTAAGGTCAGAATCATAATGCTTCCATCTGCTCAACAATCACTTATGGTAAGGTCAGAATCATAATGCTTCCATCTGCTCAACAATCACTTATGGTAAGGTCAGAATCATAATGCTTCCATCTGCTCAACAATCACTTATGGTAAGGTCAGAGTCATAATGCTTCCATCTGCTCAACAATCACTTATGGTAAGGTCAGAATCATAATGCTTCCATCTGCTCAACAATCACTTATGGTAAGGTCAGAATCATAATGCTTCCATCTGCTCAACAATCACTTATGGTAAGGTCAGAATCATAATGCTTCCATCTGCTCAAAATCACTTATGGTAAGGTCAGAATCATAATGCTTCCATCTGCTCAAAATGTTCACAGTATTATTCCAACCCTCATAGTGTGGAAATATAAAACACAGGAAAATTAAGTTTTTGACTGCACTGGGAATTTAAGTTCATGAGGCATTTACAAGTTATATTCTTCAAGAATCAATAAGTATAAATCATGAATTCTAAAGTAAAAAAATTGATGCAAGGTGGGACTGATGGTTACAGAACTGATTGTTACAGAACTGATTGTTACAGAACTGATTGTTACAGAACTGATTGTTACAGAACTGATTGTTGTTACAGAACTGATTGTTGTTACAGAACTGATTGTTGTTACAGAACTGATTGTTACAGAAAATAAATTAAATAATAGCAACAAACTTGCAGTCGAATTCAGACAACCAAACATGACCTATTATTGCACAAATGACCAGCAGCCTACTATTAGTATAATGAGAAGACAAGACTGAAGCTATAATATAATGACAACCAAATGATATCGTAGCAAATTAGTGGGGTTGCCCAACTGGTGACTCAAACCCAGGTCCAGCTACTGTCAACACAACAATTTAACCGTTACGCCAAGACGTCCGAACCTCTAGACGAGGTCGCTATGTGTTGGGTTAAGATTACTACAATACAGTGCCTTCAGAAAGTATTCATACCCCTTGACTGAATTCTAAATGTATTGAATTGATTTAGTTTCTCACCCATCTACACACAATAACCAATAATGACAAAGTGAAAACATGTTTTTAGAAATGTATTTTGAAAATGAAATACAGAAATATCTCATTTACATAAGTATTCACGCCCCTGAGTCAATACTTTGTAGAAGCACCTTTGGCAGCGATTACAGCTGTGAGTCTTTCTGGGTAAATCTCTAAGAGCTTTCCACACCTGGATTGTGCAACATTTGCCCATTATTATTTTCAAAATTCTTCAAGCGCGGTCAAATTGGTTGTTGATCATTGCTAGACAACCATTTTCAGTTCTTGCCATAGATTTTCAAGTAGATTTAAGTCAAAACTAACTCAGCCACTCATTCACTGTCTTCTTGGTAAGCAACTCCAGCGTAGATTTGGCCTTGTGTTTTAGATTATTGTCCTACTGAAAGGTGAATTCATCTCCCAGTGTCTGGTGGAAAGCAGACTGAACCAGGTTTTCCTCTAGGATTTTGCCTGTGCTTTGCTCCATTCAGTTTCTTTTTTATCCTGAAAAACTCCCCAGTCCTTAACGATTACAAGCATACCCATAACATGATGCAGCCACCACTATGCTTGAAAATATGGTGAGCGGTACTCAGTAATGTGTTGTGTCGGATTTGCCCCAAACATAACACTTTCTATTCAGGACATAAAGTACCTTTTTTGCAGTATTACTTTAGTGCCTTGTTGCAAACAGGATGCATGTTCTGGAATATTTGTATTCTGTACAGGCTTCCTTCTTTTCACTCTGTCAATTAGGTTAGTATTGTGGAGTAACTACTATGTTGTTGATCCATCCTCACTTTTCTCCTATCACAGCCATTCAACTCTGTAACTGTTTTAAAGTCACCATTGGCCTCGTGGTGAAGTCCCTGAGCGGTGTCCTTCCTCTCCGGCAACTGAGTTAGGAAGGACGTCTATATCTTTGTAGTGACTGGGTGTATTGATACACCATCAAAAGTGTAACTAATAACTTCACCATGCTCAAAGGAATATTCAATATCTGCTTTAGAAAATGTTACCCATCTACCAATAGGTGCCCTTCTTTGCGAGGCATTGGAAAACCTCCCTGGTCTTTGTGGGTGAATCCATGTTTGAAATTCACTGCTCGACTGAGGGACCTTACAGATAATTGTATGTGTGGGGTGCAGAGATGAGGTAGTCATTCAACAAATAATGTTAAACACTATTTTTTCCACACAGAGTGAGTCCATGCAACTTATGTGACTTAAGAATTGTTTTACTCCTGAACTTATTTAGGCTTGCCATAACAAAGGGGTTGAATACTTATTGACTTAAGACATTTCAGTTTTCAATTTTTTATTAATTTGTAAACATTTGGAAAAACCTAATTCCACTTTGCCATTATGGGGTAGTGTGTGTAAGGCCAGTGATTCAGGCTGTAAATTCAGGCTGTAACACAACAAAATGTGGAAAAGGTCAAAGGGTGTGAATACTTTTTGAAGGCACTGTATTCACACTATTATTCCAACCTATATTGCATATCACAAATTTTAAATAGCAAATATTTTAGGGCCATTGAAATCTAGTCTCCAGAAAAAACAGAATACAAAGTGAATATAGACAACAACCAAAAAAAAATCGGTATTATTATTGAAAGAGATTCATTCCGTTACAATTTCCATCTGTAAAAATAATACAATTGAAACAAAGTTACAATCCACACAATGTAGGCCTATTTACCCTGCATTGTCTTTATAACAAGGGTATAATAATTTCTGGTCCAAAATAGGGGAGAGTTCTCTAACAGAAAAAAACAAAAAAAAATGCTTTTAGGGAGGGTTGTGTGATTTTTTAATTTATTGGACAAAGTGGAGGGTGGTGCATTTTTTTCAGGTTGTACTATATACATTTCTTCCATATAGCCAAAGTCCACGCAGCAATGTTCCAACATCTAGTGGAAAGCCTTCTCAGAAGAGTGGAGGCTGTTATAGCAGCAAAGGGGGGGACCAACTCCATATTAATGCCCATGATTTTGGAATGAGATGTTAGATGAGCAAGGTGTCCAGATACTTTTGGTCATGTAGTGTAAATCCACAAGAACAAATAGGAATAGCTGATAGGCAGCAGACAGGCAGGTGCAGCAGAGAGGTATGGCGAAGCAGAGAGGACAGGTGCAGCAGAGAGGATAAGGTGCAGCAGAGAGGTAATGGTGAAGCAGAGAGGTAATGTGCAGCAGAGAGGCAAAGGTGCAGCAGAGAGGCAAAGGTGCAGCAGAGAGGCAAAGGTGCAGCAGAGAGGCGGAGGTGCAGCAGAGAGGCGAAGGTGCAGCAGAGAGGCGAAGGTGCAGCAGAGAGGAAGGTTTTCTTCCATATAGCCAAAGTCCACGCAGCAATGTTCCAACATCTAGTGGAAAGCCTTCTCAGAAGAGTGGAGGCTGTTATAGCAGCAAAGGGGGGGACCAACTCCATATTAATGCCCATGATTTTGGAATGAGATGTTAGATGAGCAAGGTGTCCAGATACTTTTGGTCATGTAGTGTAAATCCACAAGAACAAATAGGAATAGCTGATAGGCAGCAGACAGGCAGGTGCAGCAGAGAGGCAAAGGTGCAGCAGAGAGGCAAAGGTGCAGCAGAGAGGCAAGGTGCAGCAGAGAGGAAAAGGTGCAGCAGAGAGGTGAAGGTGCAGCAGAGGCCAGGTGATAGGCAGTGGAGAGGCCAGGTGCGTCATTGCGCATGAAAGAACAGTCAAGACATGAGACACGCAGCTCAAAAAGCTCCACTATTGATCTGTTTAGGACATACCAATGTAATTTACTATATAACGGATGTTCCTCTTCACATCTCAAAATAGCAAAAAAAATTTAATAATAGTGATTCATTTAATTCATATGAAACTATTATTTTTAAATTATTCATTTTGACGAATTGAATTAAGTGCTTTGCCATTGTAGTAGTTGGGGTTCGGTTAAATCACGGTGAATCGAATCATGGGAATAAAAATAATTATTTGTGAATCGCAAACGGTAAAAGGATAATTTAGCTGTAGCCTTCCTTTTCGAATTGTGTCGCTGCAAAACTAATTTTGTAGATACTTTAAGTTGACTTGGACTTTGCAACTCAATAGATGTAGTCAGCCTGAAGTTAACACTTATAAAAAAATTCATTCAACGTTTTTCTCCAAAAACCTTCCCAATTAAATGACTTCAAAGTACGCCTAACTGGCGGAATGATATCATGATGATTTGTTTCAATAGGGTGGCACATTTGTGTTGCATACTCTGTCATCACATGTGCAGTACAGAAACCTGACAGAAACACTGCTAGCCTAACACAAATGTACTGAGACTAAAACTCGGCTGGGACATGCTTTCAATGGTGCTCTCCAACACCGGACACCAATGTAGTGGATTGGGGGGGGGGGTACCCCAACTGGGACTCAAACCCTGGTCCCTGTGACTGTCATTCCAAAACCAT
Organism: Coregonus clupeaformis; assembly: GCF_020615455.1. Lineage (NCBI taxonomy): Eukaryota > Metazoa > Chordata > Actinopteri > Salmoniformes > Salmonidae > Coregonus > Coregonus clupeaformis. The sequence continues at coordinate 5,531,386 of NC_059212.1, read as the reverse complement.
TATACTGTCACAATCCTCGCTATATGAGTCATGATGAGGGTGGTAGGTAGCCTAGCGGTTAAGAGTGTTGGGCCAGTAACCGAAAGGTCACTGGTTAGAATCCCTGAGCTGACGTGCCTTCAAGTACGGAGGGGACAGTGTAGCAAACCTTGCTATATGAGCCACCTTACAATTCCCAGCAAGTGGGTTGACCCTATTGGCACGATGCGTTCGGTGTTTGTCTTTCACGCCAGAGACCAGAGTTGTATTCCCTGCCCCACCGTTCGTTACAATACCAAAAGGCTAACATCTCTTGGTGAGGTCGCTAGGTGTTAAGTATTATTACAAGGGTTAAACTTTATTTTTTTTTATACAATGAAAAACAATTCCGCTGGCCCGCCTCACTAAATTAAATGTGTGTGGCCTTAGGAACAATACAATTATCCTACCTAGACTAGCTTACAACACCACAATGCAATGAATATTTGCATTATTGTTTTCAAGTGAGTACAATTCTACTCTAGGCTGTAAACTGCAGTGAAAATGTCATTTGAATAAATGGCACAAAAAGCCCTGTTATGTGGATCAGTTGTGGGTCCTACTCTGCACAGTTTATATGGTCTAGAAAGGCACAGTAGCAGGACAGTCTGGCTGCATTTTTATTTCTGATACTGATGCGCCGTCTGTTGCAGATCATCATTATCCCAAGTCATCTACACTGAACAAAAATAAACGCAACATGCAACAATTTCAAAGATTTTACTGAATTACAGTTCATATAAAGAAATCAGTCAATTTAAATGAATTCATTAGGCCCTTTTTTATTTAACCAGGTAAGCCAGTTGAGAACAAGTTCTCATTTACAATTGCGACCTGGCCAAGATAAAGCAAAGCAGTGCGATTAAAAACAACAACAACACAGAGTTACATATGGAATAAACAAAAACAAAACGTACAGTCAATAACACAATAGAAAATATATATACAGTGTGTGCAAATGTGGTAAGTTATGGAGGTAAGGCAATAAATAGGCCAAAATAATTACAATTTAGTACTAACACTGGAGTGATAGATGTGCAGAAGATGGTGTGCAAATAGAGATACTGGGGTGCAAATGAGCAAAATAAATAACAATGTAAATAACAATATGGGGATGAGGTAGTTGGGTGGGCTAATTACAGATGGGCTGTGTACAGGTGCAGTGATCGGTAAGCTGCTCTGACAACTGATACTTAAAGTTAGTGAGGGAGATAAGTGTCTCCAGCTTCAGAGATTTTTGCAGTTCGTTCCAGTCATTTGCAGCAGTGAACTGGAAGGAATGGCGGCCAAAGGAGGTGTTGGCTTTGGGGATGACCAGTGAGATATACCTGCTGGAACGCATACTATGGGTGGGTGTTGCTATGGTGACCAATGATCTAAGATAAGGCGGGGATTTGCCTAGAAGTGATTTATAGATGACCTGGGGCCAGTGGGTTTGGCGACGAATATTACATTTACATTTTAGTCATTTAGCAGACGCTCTTATCCAGAGCGACTTACAGGAGCAATTAGGGTTAAGTGCCTTGCTCAAGGGCACATTTACGTCATTTAGCAGACGCTCTTATCCAGAGCGACTCACAAATTGGTGCGTTCACCCTATAGCCAGTGGGATAACCACTTTACAATTTTGGGGGGGGTAGAAGGATTACTTTATCCTATCCCAGGTATTCCTTAAAGAGGTGGGGTTTCAAATGTCTCCGGAAGGTGGTGAGTGGCATCTAGTTTAGATTGTAGGACGGCAGGGGTGTTAGCATATCCCAGTTTAGGTCACCAAGCAGTACGAATTCTGAGGATAGATGGGGGGCAAGCAATTCACATATGGTGTATAGGGCACAACTGGGGTCTGAGGGGGGTCTGTAGCAAGCGGCAACAGTGAGAGACTTATTTCTGGAAAGGTGGATTTTTAGTAGAAGCTCAAACTGTTTGGGCACAGACCTGGATAGTATGATAGAGCTCCGCAGGCTATCTCTACAGTAGATTGCAACTCCGCCCCCTTTGGCAGTTCTATCTAGATGGAAAATGTTGTAGTTTGGAATGGACATTTCTGAATTTTTGGTGGCCTTCCTAAGCCAAGATTCAGACACTGCTAGAACATCAGGGTTGGCAGAGTGTGCTAACGCAATGAGACATCTGATGTTAATATGCAAGAAACCAAGGCTTTTACGGTTACAGAAGTCAACAAATGATAGCGCCTGGGGGGTAGGAGTGATACTGGGGGCTACAGGGCCTGGGTTAACCTCTACATCACCAGAGGAACAGAGGAGGAATAGAATAAGGATACGGCTAAAGGTTTTAAGAACTGGTCTTCTAGTGCGTTGGGTACAGAGAAAGGGGGCAGATTTCCGGCAATTGTAGAATAGATTCAGGGCATTATGTACAGACAAGGCTATGGAAGGATATGAGTACAGTGGAGGTACACCTAAGCATTGGGTAACTATGAAAGAGATAGCATCACTGGAGGTACCGATTGAGCCGGTCTCCGCGTGTATGGGGGGTGGGACAAAGGAGCTCTCTGAGGCTGGTTGAGCTGAACTTGGGGCTCTACAGTGAAATTGTATAATAAGAACTAACCCAAACAGCAATAGGCTAAAATATTGACATGGGAGAGAGGCATAACGCAATCACAGGTGTTATTGGAGAGGGCTAAGACAACAACTGGTAATGGCGACGAAAGTTTGGGCTGAGGCTAAACAGATCAACAGGATGGGATACCGTGTAAAGGAACAGTCCAGCAGACATCAGCTGTGTAGCTGAGTGATCATAAGGTCCAGTGAACAGCACTAAGTAAGTCCGGGAGCAGATCATTGGCTGCTAAAGCACAGGCGAGCAGGAGGCACGGTTGTTGATGGCACGTGCTAGCGGGCCGGGGCTAGCAGATGGATATTCGTGGTCGTCGCAACGGGAAGCCTGTTGAAACCACATCAGACGATTACGTTGGCAGACCAGACGTGATGGATCGGCGGGGCTCCGTGTCGACACTAGGAGGTCCTGTCCGGTTGACAGAGAGGTAGATGGCCGGGAGATGGGCCTGGCTCGAGTCTAGCTCAAGGCTAACTGGTACGCCGGGAAGTGGATATTAGCCAACAACAACCATTCGGCTGCAGCTAGCTAGTTGCGATGGTCCGGTGTTAAGGTCCAGTGATTCTGGCAGAAAATCAGATAAATCCTATCAGAAACTCATTCTGATTGGCTGGGCCTGGCTCCCCATTGGGTGGGCCTATGCCCTAATCTATGAATTTCACATGACTGGGCAAGGTCGCAGCCACGGGTGGGCCTGGGAGGGCATAGGCCCACCCAATGGGGAGCCAGGCCCAGCCAATCAGAATGAATTTTTCCCCACAAAAGGGCTTTATTACAGACAGAAATACTCCTCAGTTTCATCAGCTGTCCAGGTGGCTGGTCTCAGACGATCCCGCAGGTGAAGAAGCTGGATGTGGAGGTCCTGGGCTGGGGTGGTTACATGTGGTCTGCGGTTGTGAGGCCGGTTGGACGTACTGACAAATTCTCTAAAATGACATTAGAGGCGGCTTATGGTAGAGAAATGAACATTACATTCTCTGGCAACAGCTCTGGTGGACATTCCTGCAGTCAGCATGCCAATTGCAAGCTCCCTCAAAACTTGAGACATCTGTGGCATTGTGCGAAAAAACTGCACATGTTAGCGTGGCCTTTTATTGTCCCCAGCACAAGGTGCACCTGTGTAAAGATCATGCTGTTTAATCAGCTTCTTGATATGCCACACCTGTCAGGTGGATGGATTATCTTGGCAAAGGAGAAATGCTCACTAACAGGGATGTAAACAAATTTGTGCACAACATTTGAGAGAAATACGTTTTTTGTGCATATGGAACATTTCTGGGATATTTTATTTGAGCTCATGAAAAATGGGACCAATACTTTACATGTTGCGTTTATATTTTTGTTCAGTATATATCGATGGGTACCTGATGCCACCCCTCATCTCTGCCACCCCTCATCTTCGAGTAACTTACATTGTGGTGCTGAAACTTGAAACAGCAGCCGCGGCACAATCAATCAGAAATGGATAGCTCATGGTGCTGAAAGTAGGCATAATTAATTTCAACAGTCTTCATTTTAATTAGACTTTACTAATAACAAGAGGGCTTTGTGTTGGAGCCTATTTCTTCCTATTTAAGAAATAAGAGGTAGGCCTACCTGTTTCACAGACGAAATTAGGCTATAGGCTGCTATATCCATAGATTTGTCGGTCAATTCCTCCACCCACCATGCACTCTTCAAATAACAGCCCTTCACTGACAAGTTAAAACCAAGACTTGAATTGAGGGGGTATGAGAGGATATGCCATAGGCCTACCTTTAATTAAAGAAAATGGCAAAAAAAACACTTGTTAGCTTTAGATTTAGAAGAAAATAAAATGGATGCGATTATATAAAGTGATTTATAACAGCGCTTTGGTCCACGCTGCTTTATGCTAGAAACAAGCTGTAAAATACCCAGGAAAGACGTGACTCCGATACGTATGGGAATATCATTGTTTTGTTTCCTTGACATTCAGAGGCGGAGCTACAACCTTCTTTAGCCAAGGAGACAAACAATGGACTTTGCTTGGGAAGTAATCTAACTCTGTCACTATCAATTGATTAAGCTATTCACTTTCAAATCAAATCAAATTTTATTGGTCACATGCGCCGAATACAACAGGTGCAGACATTACAGTGAAATGCTTACTTACAGCCCTTAACCAACAGTGCATTTATTTTTTACAAAAAAAGTAAAAATAAAACAACAAAAAAAGTGTTGAGAGAAAAAAGAGCAGAAGTAAAATAAAGTGACAGTAGGGAGGCTATATATACAGGGGGGTACCGTTGCAGAGTCAATGTGCGGGGGCACCGGCTAGTTGAGGTAGTTGAGGTAATATGTACATTTGGGTAGAGTTAAAGTGACTATGCATAAATCATTAACAGAGTAGCAGCAGCGTAAAAAGGATGGGGTGGGGGGGCAGTGCAAATAGTCCGGGTAGCCATGATTAGCTGTTCAGGAGTCTTATGGCTTGGGGGTAGAAGCTTTTGAGAAGTCTTTTGGACCTAGACTTGGCACTCCGGTACCGCTTGCCGTGCGATAGCAGAGAGAACAGTCTATGACTAGGGTGGCTGGAGTCTTTGACAATTTTGAGGGCCTTCCTCTGACACCGCCTGGTATAGAGGTCCTGGATGGCAGAAAGCTTGGCCCCAGTGATGTACTGGGCTGTACGCACTACCCTCTGTAGTGCCTTGCGGTCGGAGGCCAAGCAGTTGCCATACCAGGCGGTGATGCAACCAGTCAGGATGGTCTCGATGGTGCAGCTGTAGAATTTTTTGAGGATCTGAGGACCCATGCCAAATCTTTTCAGTCTCCTGAGGGGGAATAGGCTTTGTCGTGCCCTCTTCACGACTGTCTTGGTGTGTTTGGACCATGATAGTTCGTTGGTGATGTGGACACCAAGGAACTTGAAGCTCTCAACCTGTCCCACTACAGCCCCGTCGATGAGAATGGGGGCGTGCTCAGTCCTCTTTTTTTCCCTGTAGTCCACAATCATCTCCTTTGTCTTGGTCACGTTGGGGGAGAGGTTGTTGTCCTGGCACCACACGGCCAGGTCTCTGACCTCCTCCCTATAGGCTGTCTCATCGTTGTCGGTGATCAGGCCTACCACTGTTGTGTCGTCGGCAAACTTAATGATGGTGTTGGAGTCGTGCCTGGCCATGCAGTCATGGGTGAACAGAGAGTACAGGAGGGGACTGAGCACGCACCCCTGAGGGGCCCCTGTGTTGAGGATCAGTGTGGCAGATGTGTTGATACCTACCCTTACCACCTGGGGGCGGCCCGTCAGGAAGTCCAGGATCCAGTTGCAGAGGGAGGTGTTTAGTCCCAGGATCCTTAGCTTAGTGATGAGCTTAGAGGGCACTATGGTGTTGAATGCTGAGCTGTAGTCAATGAATAGCATTCTCACGTAGGTGTTCCTCTTGTCCAGTTGGGAAAGGGCAGTGTGGAGTGCAATAGAGATTGCATCATCTGTGGATATGTTGGGGCGGTATGCAAATTGGAGTGGGTCTAGGGTTTCTGGGATAATGCTGTTGATGTGAGCCATGACCAGCCTTTCAAAGCACTTCATGGCTACAGACGTCAGTGCTACGGGTCGGTAGTCATTTAGGCAGGTTATCTTAGAGTCCTTGGGCATGGGGTGGTCTGCTTGAAACATGTTGGTATTACAGACTCAGTCAGGGACATGTTGAAAATGTCAGTGAAGACACTTGCCAGTTGGTCAGCACATGCTCGGAGTACACGTCCTGGTAATCCGTCTGGCCCTGCGGCCTTGTGAATGTTGACCTGCTTAAAAGTCTTACTCACATCGGCTACGGAGAGTGTGATCACATAGTCATCCGGAACAGCTGGTGCTCTCATGCATGCTTCAGTGTTGCTTGCCTCGAAGCGAGCATAGAAGTGGTTTAGCTCGTCTGGTAGGCTTGTGTCACTGGGCAGCTCGCGGCTGTGCTTCCCTTTGTAGTCTGTAATAGTTTTCAAGCCCTGCCACATCCGGACGAGCGTCAGAGCCAGTGTAGTATGATTCAATCTTAGTCCTGTATTGACTCTTTGCCTGTTTGATGGTTCGTCGGAGGTCATAGCGGGATTTCTTATAAGCGTCCGGGTTAGAGTCCCGTTCCTTGAAAGCGGCAGCTCTACCCTTTAGCTCAGTGCGGATATTTCCTGTAATCCATGGCTTCTGGTTGGGGTATGTACGTACGGTCACTGTGGGGACGACATCATCGATGCACTTATTGATGAAGCCAGTGACTGATGTGGTGTACTCCTCAATGCTGTCTGAAGAATCCTGGAACATGTTCCAGTCTGTGCTAGCAAAACAGTCCTGTAGCTTAGCATCTGCGTCATCTGACCACTTTTTTATTAACCGAGTCACTGGTGCTTCCTACTTTAGTTTTTGCTTATAAGCAGGAATCAGGAGGATAGAGTTATGGTCAGATTTGCCAAATGGAGGGCGAGGGAGAGCTTTGTATGCGTCTCTGTGTGTGGAGTAAAGGTGGTCTAGAGTTTTTTTTCCTCTGGTTGCACATTTAACATGCTGGTAGAAATTAGGTAGAACGGATTTAAGTTTCCCTGCATTAAAGTCCCCGGCCACTAGGAGCGCTGCATCTGGATGAGCGTTTTCCTGTTGATTTATGGCCTTGTACAACTCATTCAGTGCAATCTTTTTTTTTTTTTTTTTTTTTTTGGGGGGGGGGGATGGATCAGCTTAATATTGCAGATAGATTGTATCTTCTATCAATGTAATTGTCTGCATCACTTCCAATCCCCCATGTTTTTTTTTATTTTTTATATATATATATTCCCCTTTATTACTTTTCAACCCCACCATCCTTTCCCTACTTGGAGTAAATTAGTGAACAACAACGCCCAGGCCTCTACTTCCGGTCTATAATTACTATCTACACCTTATGGACAGAGTTAATTTTACAATAATTCTATATCCATATATATATATATATATATATATACACACATATATACATACATACATACATACATACATACATACACACATATATATATATATATATATATATACATATATATATATATATATATATATATATATATATATATATATATATATATATATATATATATATACACACACACATACACACACACACACATATACACATCCACTTATTTATTTTTTTGCTCCTGAACTTCTTCTACTCTAAACCTCTCCGATCATTTTCATGATGTCCATCCGGTTTGCTTCTAAATGCCATATCTTTCTAACTGTGCTCTTTCCCAAAAGCTCCCAACATACAACCTATATACTTATTATGGACACAGTATGCTTACATTATTAGCTATCTTTGTTATTATTTGTTGTTATTTGTTATTAGTCCCATCCTTCAACTCTATTCAATACCTCCCATCTATCTCTTAACACCATCCATATAGGATTTCTATTTGCCATATATATTTCAACCATACTGTGATGTTTTACAAAAGTTCTGAACCTTTCTATTCTCATTGCTTCTACAGATTGTGAATTAAAAATAAACATTTTTGCTAAAACTATTATTATATTATTGATTGATTGACTATGACTTTTCAGATCACCCAGTAATGCTATCTGCAAGGTTAGTTCCAGGTAAATATTGCAATCCTTTAGCCATTCCTGGACCTGTGTCCAAAAACAATTCAGTGCAATCTTAATGCCAGCATTGGTTTGTGGTGGTAAATAGACAGCTATGAAAAATATAGATGAAAACTCTCTTGGTAAATAGTGTGGTCTACAGCTTATCATAAGATACTCTACCTCAGGCGAGCAAAACCTCGAGACTTCCTTAGTATTTGATTTTGTGCACCAGCTGTTGTTTACAAATATACACAGACCGCCACCCCTTGTCTTACCGGAGTCAGCCGTTCTATCCTGCCGATGTAGCGTATAGCCCGCTAGCTGTGTGAAATCCATGTCGTCGTTCAGCCACGACTCGGTGAAACATAAGATATTACAGTTTTTAATGTCCCGTTGGTAGGATAACCGTAATCTTAAGTCGTCCAATTTGTTCTCCAATGATTGAACGTTGGCTAATAGGATTGATGGAAGAGGCAGTTTACTCGCTCGCCGTCGGATCCTTACAAGGCACCCCGATCTACGTCCACGATATCTCCGTCTCTTCCTCACGCGAATGACGGTGATTTGGGCCTTGTCGGGTGTCTGTATGATATCCTTCGCGGCCGCCTCGTTGAAGAAAAAATCTTCGTCCAATACGAGGTGAGTAATCGCTGTCCTGATATCCAGAAGCTCTTTTTGGTTATAAGAGACGATGGCAGAAACATTATGTACAAAATAAATTACAAATAACGCGGAAAAACACACATAATAGTACAATTGGTTAGAGGGCTGTAAAATGGCAGCCATCTTCTCCGGCGCTGTTTAGACAAGATGTTTAAACCCAGACAGCTTTTGTGGAAACACTTGGGATATTCTCTTGTTGGGTTAAGAAACAGAAGAGTTAGCCAGCAGTTAAAGCTTACATTTTTCTGTGTCGGTAGGCCTACTCTGTCTGGGGTGGAAAGGTAGGACTAACTTTTGAAAGTACCATGCTCAGATTCCTAATGACATTTCAGATTAAATTATTTGCAAACAGGGACAGTTTCATTGCAAACAAGACATTGATTTTTTACATTGGAGAAATATGATACGATGAACACATAGGCCTATCTCTCTGTCCATTCTTAGCCTGTAATTTCGGTAATTTGTGTGGTATTAAAAAATATTCTGCTAATATGTAAAATGATATTTTTTTCACAGACCTGCAAACACGATGATGGATTCATGCAACGCTTTTACTATAAAGGAGATCTATCCACCCTTACTCTTCTCCACGGTGGTCTGCGAACCCACAACCTTTTCTCCCGCAGCCCTGTGTGCTATCAACATTCCTGCGTTGCCATGTAATGCTTACAGGACGAAGAACAGTTTTTAAAATTGCATATCTAAAGCTCTGGTCTGTCCAAGAAGTGAGGGTAAACGGTACGCATGTTCTCTGCTATTCATTTTATGTTTTAATTATTATTTTGGGTATAGAGGAGGGTCACTTTTTTTTTTTTTTTTAAAGCATTCAGGGATCGTTTAGGTAAAATATATTTTGCTTAATTTTCATTTCAGAGAGGTCAGATTTTCTCCATGTAACCCTTATTATAAATAACGTTCACTCCCTTAAAACAGTGTACAGCAGTGGAGGCTCCTCAGAGGAGGAAGGGGAGGACCATCCTACTCAGTGAATTTCATAAAAATAATGAAACATTAAAAAGTTGTCATTTTTAGATAAAACTATACTAAACATCACCAAATAACTGATTAAAACACACTGTTTTGCAATTAAGGTCTACAGGTAGAACCATGGTGTAGCCAGAGGACAGCTATTTTCCGTCCTCCTCTGGGTACATTGACTTCAATACAAAACCTAGGAGGCTCATGGTTCTCACCCACTTGCATAGACTTACAGTAATTATGACAACTTCCGGAGGACGTCCTCCAACCTATCAGAGCTCCAGCAGCATGAACTGACATGTTGTCCACCCAATCAAAGGATCAGAGAATGAATCTAGCACTGAAAGCATAAGCTACAGCTAGCTAGCAGGCATACAATGTGGTGAGTAGGTGACTCAAAGAGAGAGAAAGTCAATAGATGAACAGTTTTGAACAAATTAATTTCTTAAAGTTAAGGAGATGCAGAGAGAGAGCTATATTTCGTTGTATTTCTTTCACTTTAGCTAATTTAGCCAACTACTCAAACATCCGGCTCAAACAGAGAGGCATGCTATTTAGGTTAGCTAGGCTATCCAACACTGGAACTCTTCCAAGTCCAGGCAAGCTTTCGGTTTTATAAATGTATTGCCACCGTTGCCCACCGGTGTAACTGCTAACCTGCTTGCTCCACACTGTACTGCGTGATTGTAGCGGATTTACTGACGCGTTAGTTCTAGTAGCTATGTTGACTATGACGTTAGCTAATATGGTGATAACGTTGTAGGCTGTGTGTAGCGGTTATGGTATGAAGGTTTGGCTTGGAAAGTTTTTTTTTTTTGCTCGGTCACAGACAGCTGATGTGTTGTGCACTGAAGTCCACAAGCGAAGGGAAAAGGTGAGAGGAGGAGAGCGTGTAGAGGCGAGAAGGAATTATACAACGAGCAAAGTGATGATGCTGTTTGCATGTGTCTGCTGTGAAAGTGAAATGTGTGTGCAGGTGATCAAGGATGTATTCATTCTGCCGATTCTGTAGAAAAAAACGTTTCTAAAAAGGATAGAAACTAATTCGCAACTGTTTGGACTAATGATTACACCCTAGATCAGCTAGATGCAGGCAATAGTGTGCAAGGCAGTATTGAATGTGTCACTGTCTGTCACCTTGATTACTCAAAATTCAACCTGTGCATCTACATTATAAACTTTCATTAGTAGACTAGGTTGTAGCAATCTCATGATGGGTATATGGAAAATTCGAGTATCATGTAGTAAGAAGCCTAAACCTATTGATGTTCCATTGAGCTGGGTGAATGGAATATGAATGACAGTCACCCAATATGCTGTAATAGAAATAAGGCCGTGACCATACAAATATATTGTAGCGACCCGCACAGACAGCTGTGTGTTATGTGTTAGGCTAGTAGATGGTTGTGTTGTACCTACCAGTACCCAGTGTTCGCGGGGTCCGACATGTCAATCAACCTGCTATCTGCCAATCACGGGAATGCCTGGAATGTTCTGATGCCGGGCATCCTGGCGGTTGGCGGAGTGGCGTGGAGGGGGGTTGGGCAGGGGGATGGAGCATTGGAAGTTAAGACCAGGTTTAGCCTTTGTTCTCTCTCTTTTACGTCTGGGCTTCACAAGAGAAGGTCACAATTGGCTTGTGGGTTATCTTTCATTTATTTGGCGTGGGCTACGGCCAAACAGTAGCCTGTGTAAAGTTGGTTTAATAAACCGTCCATTCGTAAACTCAATCCTCTGTCTGGGCAGTTGTTCTTTTATGATCTAGTCAGGTCATCACATTGGTGTCAGAAGTAAAAACGTTGATAAAAGTTAGCCAGCTAGCTAGCTGACTTCTGTGGCTAGCTACCGTAGGTGAGAACGGGGGTTGAAGATGCTTCGAGGGAATCCGAAAGTGAAGGTGGAGGTAGGGGACGATTATGGCCAAGGAGGTGCGTGTGCATGGACGTCGGGGTTCTGGCTGAGGAGATCGCCAGGGCATCGGAGCCCAGAGGTCGCTTGAGGGAGGACGTTAGAGTGATGGCGGCTGAAGCGGGCATGAGTGCTTCGTCGACTGTGTTTCGCGCGGATTCTGGTGGGCGGACCGAAGGGGTGACGTCGACGCGGCGGGACGAGGAATCTGGGGCTCAGGATGTAAACAAACATGGCGGCGCCCAGTTCCCGGCTGCGTCCGTATCCGTTAAGACCCCGAAGTATTCCGGTAAGGCGGATTGGGAAGCATTTCATGCTCAGTTTGAACTGTTAGCTCATTTTAGGGGGTGGTCGGATGAAGATAGGGCACTGCAGTTGGCGTTATGCTTCACGGATGAAGCTCTGGCTTGTTTGATATTGATTAGCCCCGAGGACAGACGTGATTATGGTGCTTTAGTGGGAGCACTGAGGAGGCGCTATGGACAGTGTGTACAGCCCGGGCTACTGCGCTCCGAACTGAGTAATAGACGCAGGCAGCCTGGAGAGCCTCTACGGGTGCTAGCTAATGACATTGAGAGCCTCTCTCGGCGGGCATATGCTCACATGCCCCCCTCCGTGCAGAGCGAGCTAGCACGGGACCAGTTCATACAGGCGCTCTCTCCTACGGAGCTGCGCATACAGACCCAGCTGGCTCATCCTGAGTCATTGCAGGTAGCCTTGGAGATGGCTTTGGAGAGGGAGCTGGTGTGGGCTGGGGCTTCAGCTGGGGCTTTGGTGGGGGTGCAGGGAGACAGACCCTCTGTGCGAGCTGGGGGGCAGAGCAGCCTGGAGCCGGAAAAGCCTGCATGGGTGGCTGAAATGACAGAACTCATTCGTGCTGTGTCGCTACAGGCGGCACGAAACACACGCCCTGGTCCCAGGGTCTGCTGGGGTTGTGGCCAGCCAGGCCATCTGCGCCGAGATTGCCCCATGTCCCCCAGAGCTCAGGGAAACGGCTCGGGGTCCGCATAGACCGGGTAGTGCGGACCCCTGGCTTTCTATCCCAACCACCATCTTCTTCAGGAGGAGCCCACCGGCACAGACGGGGAAGCAAGGCTCCACTTCCCCCAGAAGCAGACGAGGGCAAGCGGATGGAGCCTGTTGTTGTGGTGGGCCGGACCTGTGTTGTGCCCTGCTCCGCCCTGGTGGACACTGGGTCCACAGTAACCCTGGTGAGGCCAGATATTGTGCCAGGTTGGACTCAGTGTGAGCCTACAACTGTGCAGCTCCGCACAGTCACAGGTGAGCTGGCACCCATGAAAGGGAAGGGAATAATGACTCTGACAGTAGGGGGCAGGACTGTGCGTCATCCTGTGTGGGTGGCGGCTGTGCAGGACCCTTGTATCCTGGGGTTGGACTTTCTTAGGAGCACAGGCTGCCAGTTAGACCTAAATAGGGGCACACTGAGCTTCCAGGGAGGGCCGGAGGTCACCATGGCCCCTAATGTCACATTCACTCAACCCAACAAACCCTTTACTCCAACAGTTAAAGCAGCAGAGACTCATGGCTGCCCCCCTCCCCCCACATCTGGGTGTGACTTTTCCCCAGCCCCCTGTCACCTACGGCGTTGCTACATTCCCCCAGCTACCTCCACGACACAGTCCTCTGTGAGCCCCGGGCCGCGCCCCCCAGCCCAGCTACCCCAGATGGGAGGGGAGAGGACACTGTCTGCAGTGAGGGAGATATGGGGGAGGAACTGTGTTGGTCTTGACCCCGAGCAGCAGGAACGGTTGAGGCAGTTGCTGTTTGAATTCAGAGACAGCTTTGCGCTGAGTGAGGAAGAGGTGGGTCAGACTCATCTGGTGCAGCATGAGATCGACACAGGTGATGCTCGACCTATCAAGATGCGTCCCCGCCGTATCCCGCTGGCACGCCAGGAGGCGGCAGACAAGGCTGTGTTGGAGATGCAGCGGGCAGACTTCATTGAGCCCTCAGACAGCCCCTGGGCGGCGCCAGTCGTCATGGTTCCGAAGAAGGGGGCAAGCTGAGGTTCTGTGCGGACTACAGGCGGCTGAATGAGGTAACCAGGAAGGACTCATACCCCATACCACGTATCGATGAGTCGCTGGACCTGGTTAGGGGGTCCTCCTGGTTCTCCTCACTAGACCTCCGCAGTGGCTACTGGCAGGTGCCCCTCTCCCCAGAGGCCAGAGCCAAAACTGCGTTCTCCACTAACAGAGGACACTGGCAGTTCAAGGTCCTGTGCTTTGGCCTGTGCAACGCTCCAGCTACTTTTGAGCGTTTGATGGACAGGGTGCTGGATGGCATCCCCCGACAGCAGTGTCTGGTATACCTCGATGACATCCTGGCCCATGGCAGCTCCTTCCAGTCAGCCCTGGGGGCGCTACGGTGTGTGCTGGAGAGGGTGGCTGCCGCAGGTCTGAAGCTCCACCCCGAGAAGTGCCACTTCATGAGGAGAGAGGTGTCCTTCTTGGGCCACCGAGTGGGGAAGGAGGGGATCAGCACCATGGAGGACAAGGTAGCGGCTGTCAGAGACTGGCCCACCCCCACCGACCAGCGTCAGCTGAAGAGCTTCCTGGGCCTGGCCTCGTACTACAGGAGGTTTGTACGGGGCTTCTCAAGCGTTGCTGCTCCACTGAACCGCCTGCTGCCGAAGGACAAGGCTTTCACTTGGACAGTGGAGTGTGAGGAGGCGTTCAACACCCTCAAACGTGCACTGATCGAGGCCCCCGTGCTCGCCCCACCTGACCTCACATTGCCCTTTATCCTGGACACAGACGCGAGCAATGTGGGCATGGGTGGGGTGCTGGCCCAGGTGGGGCCAGAGGGGGAGAGAGCGGTGGCGTACTTCAGCAAAACATTTGACAAACATGAGCGCCGCTACTGTGTCACCCGGCGGGAGCTCTTGGCTGTTGTGGCTTCCGTCAAACACTTCAAGTACTACCTGGGTGGTCTGCCTTTTACTGTAAGGACTGACCACTCTGCTCTCCAGTGGCTCATGTCTTTCAGAGAGCCAGAGGGGCAGGTGGCACGCTGGTTGGAGGAGCTTCAGCCGTATGACTTCACGGTGGTGCACAGGGCAGGGGCACGCCACTCCAACGCCGACGCCATGTCCCGTCGGCCCTGTACTGCAGACTGCTGCCGCCACTGTGAACGGAGAGAGGGACGGGAGAGAGAGCTGTGTGCAGAGGAGGGGGTCTGTGCCACAGTGTGTCGGGCGAGCGGGCCTGTCTGCTGTGAGCTGCAGACTGTCGACGTGGCTGAATGGGGGCAGCAGCAGGGACGGGACACAGACCTACAGCCAGTGCTACAGTGGGTAGAGGCGCAGGTGAGGCCACCATGGGAAGAGGTGACAGCACTCTCACTCGCGACCAAAGGGTTGTGGTCAAAGTTTGAGCGACTGCGGCTGGCTGATGGCGTGTTACAGCGGGCATGGAAGGAGTCAGCTACGGGGAGGAGAGGTGGCAGGTGGTGGTCCCAAAAGCATTGCGGGAGGCTGTGCTCCAGAGTACTCATGGGGGGGGTGGGGACTGGACACTTTGGGGTCACAAAAACACTGCGCCGCCTCCGTCAGGGCTTTTACTGGGGGCAGCACAAGAGGGATGTGGAAGACTTTTGCCGCCGCTGTGACAACTGCACAGCGAGAAAGGGGCCCCCAGGCCGCTCTCATGCTCAGCTCCAACAGTTCCCAGTGGGGGGCTCCCATGGAGAGGGTGGGAGTGGATGTAGTTGGGCCGTTCCCCACCACAGACAGTGGAAACCGCTGGGTGCTCACGGCCATGGACTATTTCACAAAATGGCCCGAGGCCTATGCTCTGCCTGACCAGGAGGCAGAGACCATCGTCGACGCCCTGACAGCGGGGATGTTCAGCAGGTTTGGAGCTGCAGAGTCCATCCACAGCGACCAAGGCAGAAACTTTGAGTCCCGTGTGTTCGCCACCATGTGTGAGAGGCTGGGTATGCACAAGACCCGCACTACTCCTCTCCATCCTCAAAGTGATGGCCTTGTGGAGCGCTTCAACAAAACGCTTGGACAGCAGCTGGCCATCGTCTCTTCCAAACACCAGCGTGACTCGGACAAGCACCTGCCTATGGTCCTCATGGCATGCCGCTCCGCTGTCCAAGACTCCACCTCCTGCACGCCTGCCCTCCTCATGCTGGGGAGAGAGATCCGTACCCCTGCGGAGATGGCGTTTGGTCGGCCCCTGGATAGCCCTCATGTTTCCCCGGGGCCGGAGTATGCCCGGAGACTCCAGGACCGCCTGGAGACAGCCCACACCTTCGCCAGAGAGCAGCTGCTGAATGCAGGTGTGAGGCAGAAGAGGAACTATGACGTGCACACCCGGGGAAGGCACTTTGTGGCTGGGGAGCTGGTCTGGGTCTACAGCCCGCTAAGGAAAAAAAGGCAGATGCCCCAAGTTGGACAGTCACTGGGTGGGACCCTGCAGTGTCCTGGAGAGGGTAGGGGGAGGTTGTTTACCGGGTGCAGCTTCCTCCCAGGGGGAGAAAGGTGACACTGCACCGGGACAGGTTAGCCCCATATAGAGGGGCCTCTTCTCCCCAAACCCCAGGAACCCCCCACAATTCCCCTCTCTGGCAATGACATTCTCCAGGCACCCACCCCCAGGTGCCGCAGACAAGGCTCCAGACAGCCCACTCCCCTGTGTCACCGCGTGGTTCCCCAGAGCCACGGACTGTACTACCCGTTCCCGCTTCCTTGTCCCCCATGTCCTTGCCTTCATCCCCTGGTTCCCAGAGGGGCACTCTGCGGCCATCACAGCCACGCAGGCAAAGGAGACCTCCGGGTCGCTTCAGAGACTTTGTTTGTTCCCTCGGGGACGAGGGACTTTGTGGTGGGGGGCTGTGTAGCGACCCGCACAGACAGCTGTGTGTTATGTGTTAGGCTAGTAGATGGTTGTGTTGTACCTACCAGTACCCAGTGTTCGCGGGGTCCGACATGTCAATCAACCTGCTATCTGCCAATCACGGGAATGCCTGGAATGTTCTGATGCCGGGCATCCTGGCGGTTGGCGGAGTGGCGTGGAGGGGGTTGGGCAGGGGGATGGAGCATTGGAAGTTAAGACCAGGTTTAGCCTTTGTTCTCTCTCTTTTTACGTCTGGGCTTCACAAGAGAAGGTCACGATTGGCTTGTTGGTTATCTTTCATTTATTTGGCGTGGGCTACGGCCAAACAGTAGCCTGTGTAAAGTTGGTTTAATAAACCGTCCATTCGTAAACTCAATCCTCTGTCTGGACAGTTGTTCTTTTATGATCTAGTCAGGTCATCACAATATATATTCGTCTTCCCTAATCTTAAAACAGCACTGACCGCCGCACAGTAAGTGTGTATTTTGCATTCGTGAAATTATTTTGATGTGATATGAAAGTAGAGGGATTTGTTTCTAGAACCGTACCACAATTGAAAATCGATTCACATTTACTGTAAATGGAGTATTTGGCTGTTTTGGCTTCGACCCAATTCGCCTGTAAACAGAACATCTAAATTCACTGGACTATAAGGAGTAACATTAGGCTCCTTTATTCCATTACTTTAACTGTTGCAAATGGTTATGGGAAAAGAAAAAAACCAACTTATGTCTTGGAGAATGATGCGCGGGTATGCTCTCACCTGTGTGACTCAATATAGCAACAATTTGTCAAGTAGTCTTATCCGCTGTGACACGAGTTCAAAGCAGATCGGGGTAAACATGTGTCCGTCCTCTCTAGCCTACTCCGAGTGGCTTGATGTCACTGGACTTTCTGTTCTCGCCTGCCACTCAAACTCGAGTCTCAGTATCTGCCCGAGCACTGCGCATGAAGCGTCAAAAACAGCTGATACAAAACGATTGAGGGAAAATAAAAATAGAAGTGCGATATTTATTTATAAGACATGTCAGGTGGATGAGACTCCGCATGTAGATATGAAACACGTACCGTACAGTTGCAAAGGGATCTAGTTTCATCCAGTTACAGACCCTCAAACTGCGAGGCGGCTACTGATATCGACCTCAACACTAGTCACTGCCATAACCATCGTGGGGGAAAGGAAATATGAAAGGAGAGCGCTTACCTGCGGACTGTAGGCTACATGGACCTCGACTCACTTCGGACTTATTTCTTTTCCTCTTTTTTTTTTTTTTTTTTTTTTACATAACATCATCATCATCCGCTTTTTATGTTGACGTATCACATGTTGCGAAAACATGGAGTTTCTTAAAGGGCCATGGACATACAGTATGGTGAATTCAGAAAAACTGGGACAGCTTAATCAAGTGTTTATTTCTTGGTCTGACGATTGAAAATCACAACTGTTGTTACTAAACCCTTGCATAGGAACCACATGATCAAAATCACATTTACATTTTACATTTACGACTTACAAATTGGTGCATTTTGGGGGGGGGGGGGGGTTGGAGTAAGGGAGGGGTAGAAGGATTACTTTATCCTATCCCAGGTATTCCTTAAAGAGGTGGGGTTTCAAATGTCTCCGGAAGGTGGTGAGTGACTCCGCTGTCCTGGCGTCGTGAGGGAGCTTGTTCCACCATTGGGGTGCCAGAGCAGCGAACAGTTTTGACTGGGCTGAGCGGGAACTATGCTTCCGCAGAGGTAGGGGGAGCCAGCAGGCCAGAGGTGGATGAACGCAATGCCCTCGTTTGGGTGTAGGGACTGATCAGAGCCTGAAGGTACGGAGGTGCCGTTCCCCTCACAGCTCCATAGGCAAGCACCATGGTCTTGTAACAGATGCGAGCTTCAACTGGAAGCCAGTGGAGTGTGCGGAGGAGGGGGGTGACGTGAGAGAACTTGGGAAGGTTGAACACCAGACGGGCTGCGGCATTCTGGATGAGTTGTAGGGGTTTAATGGCACAGGCAGGGAGCCCAGCCAACAGCGAGTTGCAGTAATCCAGACGGGAGATAACAAGTGCCTGGATTAGGACCTGTGCTGCTTCCTGTGTAAGGCAGGGTCGTACTCTCCGAATGTTGTAGAGCATGAACCTACAGGATCGGGTCACCGCCTTGATGTTAGCGGAGAACGACAGGGTGTTGTCCAGGGTCACGCCAAGGCTCTTCGCACTCTGGGAGGAGGACACAACGGAGTTGTCAACCGTGATGGCGAGATCATGGAACAGGCAGTCCTTCCCCGGGAGGAAGAGCAGCTCCGTCTTGCCAAGGTTCAGCTTGAGGTGGTGATCCGTCATCCATACTGATATGTCTGCCAGACATGCAGAGATGCGATTCGCCACCTGGTTATCAGAAGGGGGATCACGTCACTTAATTGTTGTGATGTAAAAGGGGCAGAGCAAGCTTCTAACATGGTACTCACCCTGCGAAGCACATGGGAAGATCAGTGACGTAGCTTTTTTTTTCTGTTTCTCTGTTAAGGTTATTAAACGTCATAAAGAATGCACTGTGCAACATTGTGATGTAAATGTGCACACTATGTACTGGTGCATCAAAATAAAAATAGGCCAATATTATGTTTCAATTTTTTAAACCCACATTACCAACCATACTAGCATGGAGGACAGCATGGAGTAGCTAAAGTGGGACAGTCTTATAGGCTTTTCCAATGGAGGAAATAGATCCATTTGACATTAGGGACCCCTGTACTTAGATTAGGCAGGGACACTTTTTGCATTTCCATCTGTATATTCTCATTTGACATCTATGCAACATATTAGCCCAACATGGGATACATATCTGACATCCTCAAGATGTTTCCTAATCACACAAAATTGAATTGAATTGTCATTGGGGTACAATTAAGACCATCCCAGTTTATCTAACTTGCTGTCCAAGTTTACCAAAATGCGAACTGTCTCCTGAGTGGCGCAGTGGTCGAAGGCACTGCATCGCAGTGCTAGCTGTGCCACTAGAGATCCTGGTTCGAATCCAGGCTCTGTCGTAGCTGGCCGCAACCGGGAGACCCATGGGGCGGCGTGCAATTGGCCCAGCGTCGTCCAGGGTAGGGGAGGGAATGGCCGGCAGGGATGTAGCTCAGTTGATAGAGCATGGCGTTTGCAACGCCAGGGTTGTGGGTTCGATTCCCACAGGGGGTATATAAAATAAATAATGTATGCACTAACTGTAAGTTGCTCTGGATAAGAGCGTCTGCTAAATGACTAAAAATGTAAAAAAAAAATGAAAATATGGTTTTGTATCAGGGTAAACAATTGGGTGTCATGCGTCCTGTGAATATGATAAACATTTGTCCTTTTTGTGTGATTAGGAAACATCTTGAGGATTTCAGAAATGTATAATGTTGGATAGATGACGAAAGAGGTTACCGAAAATGGATCTGCAAAAAGTGTCCCAATTATTCCGAATTCACCCTACATGTCACTCACATCACACCTATCTGAGGCTGTGGTTGACAAAAATGTGGATGCATGCATGGGAAATGTACATCTTTGTATGGATACTAAATGTATTATACTTAATGACATTTCTATAAGTCTACACACTTACCCACAAGTTATAGATGGGATTAATTGCATTTTGGTTGTTCGAGTGTGTCGAATTTGCTTTCAAATAATTAAGAGAGTTTGATTCACATAACAACCTAAAAGACAATGGTCAAACTATTCAAACAATTTCAAAAAATGTCTGTTGCTGGTATAGATATGGTAATCATATATGCAGCAGCCGTTCTAGAGGTTTGAGTGGGGTAAGATGGGTCAAAGTGGCTATTTTCATTAGAGGCCCGACTTTTTTATTTTTTAAATTTATTTCACCTTTATTTCACCAGGTAAGCCAGTTGAGAACAAGTTCTCATTTACAACTGCGACCTGGCCAAGATAAAGCAAAGCAGTGCGATAAAAACAACACAGAGTTACATATGGGGTAAAAAACATAAAGTCAAAAATACAACAGAAAATATATATACAGTGTGTGCAAATGTAGCAAGTTATGGAGGTAAGGCAATAAATAGGCTATAGTGCAAAATAATTACAATAGTATTAACACTGGAATGCTAGATGTGCAAGAGATTATGTGCAAATAGAGATACTGGGGTGCAAAAGAGCAAAATAAATAACAATATAGGGATGAGGTAGTTGGGTGGGCTAATTTCAGATGGGCTGTGTACAGGTGCAGTGATCGGTAAGGTGCTCTGACAACTGATGCTTAAAGTTACTGAGGGAGATAAGACTACATACACAACCGTTCAAAAGTTTGGGTTTACTTAGAAATTCCCTTGTTTTCAAAAGAAAATGAATTTTTTTTGTCCATTAAAATAACATCAACTTGATCAGATATACAGTGTAGACATTGTTAATGTTGTACATGGCTATTGTAGCTGGAAACTGCTGATTTTTAATGGAATATCTACATAGGCGTACAGAGGCCCATTATCAGCAACCATCAGTCCTGTGTTCCAATGGCACGTTGTGTTTGCTAATCCAAGTTTATCATTTTAAAAGGCTAATTGATCATTAGAAAACCGTTTTGCAATTATGTTAGCACAGCGGAAAACGGTTGTGCTGATTAAAGAAGCAATAAAACTGGCCTTCTTGAGACTAGTTGAGTATCTGGAGCATCAGCAATTGTGGGTTCGATTACAGGCTCAAAATGGCCAGAAACAAATAACTTTCTTCTGAAACTCGTCAGTCTATTCTTGTTCTGAGAAATGAAGGCTATTCCATGTGAGAAATTGCCAAGAAACTGAAGATCTCGTACAACGCTGTGTGCTACTCCCTTCACAGAACAGCGCAAACTGGCTCTAACCAGAATAGAAAGAGGAGTGGGAGGCCCCGGTGCACAACTGAGCAAGAGGACAAATACATTAGTGTCTAGTTTGAGAAACAGACGCCTCACAGGTCCTCAACTGGCAGCTTCATTAAATAGTACCCGCAAAACACCAGTCTCAACGTCAACAGTGAAGAGGCGATTCCGGGATGCTGACCTAGGCAGAGTTGCAAAGAAAAAGCCATATCTCAGACTGGCCAATAAAAAGAAAAGATTAAGATGGGCAAAAGAACACACTGGACAGAGGAAGATTGGAAAAAAGTGTTAGGGACAGACAAATCGAAGTTTGAGGTGTTCGGATCACAAAGAAGAACATTTGTGAGATGCAGACCAAATGAAAAGATGCTGGAGGAGTGCTTGATGCCATCTGTCAAGCATGGTGGAGGCAATGTGATGGTCTGGGGGTGCTTTGGTGGTGGTAAAGTGGGAGATTTGTACAGGGTAAAAGGGATCTTGAAGAAGGAAGGCTATCACTCCATTTTGCAACGCCATGCCATACCCTGTGGATGGCGCTTGATTGGAGCCAATTTCCTCCTACAACAGGACAATGACCCAAAGCACAGCTCCAAACTATGCAATAACTATTTAGGGAAGAAGCAGTCAGCTGGTATTCTGTCTATAATGGAGTGGCCAGCACAGTCACCGGATCTCAACCCTATTGAGCGGTTGTGGGAGCAGCTTGACCGTAAGAAGTGCCCATCAAGCCAATCCAACTTGTGGGAGGTGCTTCAGGAAGCATGGGGTGAAATCCCTTCAGATTACCTCAACAAATTGACAACTAGAATGCCAAGGTCTGCAAGGCTGTAATTGCTGCAAATGGAGGATTCTCAAAGTTTGAAGGACACAATAATTATTTCTAACCTTGTCAATGACTACATTCCCTATTCATTTTGCTATATTTCCTATTCAAACTCCTTTCATGTATGTTTTCATGGAAAACAAGGACATTTCTAAGTGACCCCAAACTTTTGAACGGTAGTGTATACATTTTCCATATACAGTTTGTTCGGAAAGTATTCAGACCCCTTCCCTTTTTCCACATTTTGTTATGTTACAGCCTTATTCTTTTTTTTAATCCTCATCAATCTACATACAATACCCCATAACGACAAAGCAAAAACAGGTTATCAGAAATGTTTGCAAATGTATTAAAAGTAAAAAACTGAAATACCTTATTTACATAGGTATTCAGACCCTTTGCTATGAGATGGGTCAAAGTAAGGTAAGATGGGTCAAAGCGGCTTGGATGAATTGTCTTGGAAGTCTTTCAAAACATTAATGTAAAAAGTAACGGTTGATATCTGGCCTAGGGGGAGTTGGACTGTTCATTAAAGGTTGAGAGGGTAGCACTTTTCCAGAGCAAATAGTGGGGTGATTCATTTTAAGACTTTTGACATCCAAACCGCCTTCAGCCATATGGATCAGCCAGGGCTGAGTCGTTTCACCAGAGCAGAGCTGAGAGGTCGGAAATAGGAGTTACAGGAGTAGCGGAAACAAGCTGACAGTCCATGATTCGAGCACGTGCAACTCGAGTAATGGCAGCCAGTGTACTTTCTCTGTTGCAGACTGCTGAGAGATGCACTTGGAGAAGGAGCTGGTCAAAGACTTTTGTAATATGAGAGGAGAAGACAAGGCTCAAAGGCTCCAAAGTGTAAGAGGGAGAGGCAACAATATGTAAAATGTGAAGGTAACTAGTAATTGCTGTTTCCGCTTGACACAAACCAGATTGATACTTGTTCTATCCTCTGCCTTTATTTATAAAGTACGTAAAATAGGTGTTTCACAATATGTTTCATTGAGCTATGATATTTAAATTGGCCCCCCAAAATCATGAACTGAATTCTTATAATTTTTTTGGATAGCTGCTGACATAGAAAAAGCCCTTGTTATGTAGCATACACAACTAAAGTAAACTGAGTGACAAGCTAAAAGTCACCACACAGGGGCAGAGGTACACCAACTTCAGACATTTTCACACCCATAAACATAACATAGGCTACATTGTAGGGCGGCAGGTAGCTTAGTGGTTAAGAGTGTTGTGCCAGTAACCGAAAGGTCGCTGGTTCTAATCCCCAAGCCGACTAGGTGGAAAAAATCTGTCGATGTGCCCTTGAGCAAGGCACTTAACCCTAATTGCTCCTGTAAGTTGCTCTGGATAAGAGCGTCTGCTAAATGACCTATTTATTATTGTTATTTCATCTGTGTAGATGCAGGGCGTTTGCTTATTACGGTGCGGTTCTTGATCACAGAGGGGGAAGTAGGTAGCTCAGACCAAGGTTTCCCAAACTCGGTCCTGCACATTTTGGTTTTTGCCCTAGCACTACACAGCTGATTCAAATAACCAACAAATAACCAACTCGGGCAAAAAAAAAAAAGTGTACCCAGGAGGGGCTCCAGGACCGAGTTTGGGATATCCTAGCCTAGACAAGAGGTTAGAGAGGCTGGAAGATTACATCAACAAGAATGTTCATTTCGTTCGCAAAATGGACAACAATCAACACTGAACCAAAATATAAACTCAACATGTAAATAGTTGTTTCATGAGCTGAAATAAAAGATACCAGAAATGTTCCCTGCGCACAAAGAGCTTATTTCTCTCAAATTTTGTGCACAAATTTGTTTACATTCCTGTTAGTGAACATTTCTCCTTTGCCAAGATAATCCATCCACCTGACAGGTGTGGCATATCAAGAAGCTGATTAAACAGTATGATCATTACACAGGTGCACCTTGTGCAGGGGACAATAAAAGGCCACTCTAAAATGTGCAGTTTTGTCACAATACAATGCCACAGATGTCTCAAGTTTTGAGGGAGGGTGCAATTGGCATGCTGACGGCAGGAATGTCTACCAGAGCTGTTGCCAGAGAATTGAATGTTCATTTCTCTACCCTAAGCCCCTCCAACGTCATTTTAGAGAATTTGAAATTGTTGCATGTTGCGTTTTATATATTTGTTCAGTATATATTACCGTAAGACACTAACTGGTGGTAGATTTGCATCCTACCCATTTTCTTTATTTTGTGCTTTAAAGAGGCACCCTATTGAATCATTGCATTTTGAAGAGAAAGCAACAAGCGCAATGATACTGTGGGAAATAGACCAATGGGACAGAGAATTTTTTTTGAATGCTGCCGAGTTGAGAATATTAGCAGCATTTCCAGAGACCAAACATCAACAGAATAATCACATTTTTGAGAATTGAATGAATGTACAAAGCACTGTACTGAAAATAAAATGTGGATTGTCAGTGAAGTATGAGACACATGACACAATTAGAATTCAAGATAAATTATATTTCTGATTACACATTGTGAAAATTTATTGTGAAGCTACATCATGATGCGTAGGCCAGTTTTTTTTTTGCTATTAAATTATGCCTATATAACTGACTTTTTTCAAGGGCCAGAGTTATGTTGTTAAATGAGGATTAAGGTTTAAGTTATCTAGTAAAGTATATCTATTGTAAAGAAACTAAAGAAATGAAAGATGTTAAAAGCCATCATTCATTTTCCTACCCCATCTAATTTTGTATTATTGTCAGTATTCTGTAATTCAGCTTTTAGCTGCAAATGTATAGCCTACAAGATCAGATCAAATAAACCTTACTAAAAACCCATGTTTAAAACTATACTTTTAGAATAACTACATTACCCATAATGCTCATCGACTGAACATTCTAAATTACCATGGCAATCTTTTGTAAACCATGGCATTTATGCATCACAATAGTTATTCTATGGTATGAGGTCAGACAGAGACTAATGGCCATACAAGGTGCCACCTGTGGTAGAGAGGGGAGAAAATGGGAAGGGTCAGCTCAGGGTTTGAACTCTGGTCTCTGGCGAGGAGTCGCATAGGTGGTGAGAGCAGGGAGTGTTATCACTCCGCCACGGCGCTGCACTCCCAGTTTTATTTGTAACCAAATGATGTCAATATTGCACATATTTGGTGACATTTTGCGTGAGCAATTGGCAGTGACAAAAATAACCATAAAACATATATAGAAGGGAAGTTCTGAATAGCTTATATTACCAGCATGAATTTGTTCTTTGCAGGGTAGAAGATGTATTAATGGAGGATTCTGTGACGGAATGGCGTTGAATCAAATTAAATAAGTTCCATTGATTTACGCTGTTTATACTTCACTATATTTCAATTTCATTACTTACAAAAATACAGGAATCTGAATTCTGAGTTTTAAATAAGACATGGCCCAATTGTGCAAATTCCAAGTCATTTTTTATTCTACACAAACAGGAAACAACCAACCAACTTGGATACTTACAGTTTGACACACTTGAGGAATTAACCAAATCTCGCTGATTTGATGAGTGAACAAATCTTTATCCCCGTCAGACAATTTTTAGTTGATTTAACCATTGAATATGTTTGCTCTTAAACGTGAAAAATTATTTCGTATAATGGAAATATCATGGTTCAGTACAAGTACATTGGTTTTGCTGACTATCTTCACTTTACATTCATTCGAGAGGATTTTCTACACAGCTCAACACCACTGAGGTAAATGGAAAGTTGTTTACAAATACTTTGAAAAAAAGAGAGCGTGACAACACAATAAAAAGATAACGCTAATTTTAAAAGTCGTTAATTGTAGCCACTTGTGTGCATAGCTATGTACCCAGGAAACACCAATGGAAGGCAACAACTAATGGAAGGGGGATATATTAATCTGAAGTTTGACACGTTTGAAATGCTGTTGCTTGCATCACAGAGCGTACTGTATGGTTCAGTGTCAGACACACCACTGGATCTCTCCACTATTCAGACAGACTAAGGTCATTTTACTACAGGGTAGAATCAATGAAACCCTATTCAAGGTAAAATGCCCTAAATAAATGATACAACTGTTCCTTTTAACAACATTTCCTAATATTTTATTGTATGATAAATACAGCTTCATTGGGTTGATGCCAGACGAACTAGACTACTCATCGTATCTAAAACACTGGAGGCAGAGATCCAAGTCCACACCAGACGAATCATCAATCTTGGACCTTGAACAATGGTGCTCCTCTGGTGCTTGTTGTCCGTGACTACATCTTTAAAGAAAGCTGATATGCTGAACCATAAAGTGTTCTTCGGCTGTCCCTGTAGGAGAACCCTTTTTGGTCCCAGGTGGAAACTTTTCACCAAAGGGTTCTTCATTGGGTGAAAGCGTTCTACCTGGAATCAATACATGGTTCTCCTACACAAGGACAGGCGAAAAGCCCTTTTTT
The DNA here is from genome assembly GCF_020615455.1 of Coregonus clupeaformis. Lineage (NCBI taxonomy): Eukaryota > Metazoa > Chordata > Actinopteri > Salmoniformes > Salmonidae > Coregonus > Coregonus clupeaformis. The sequence continues at coordinate 5,504,686 of NC_059212.1, read as the reverse complement.
TCTAAGAGTGTATAGTGGTATTTCGTGTAAGGCCTTTGGGTGTCGTGATCCAGTGTGTGCTTTGCTTCTCTTCAGCTTTCAAGGCCTACTTGTACATGACGAAGCCCACTTGTTATTGACGAAGCCTACTTGTACATGACGAAGTCTACTTGTACATGGCGTTGAAGGCTCGACCAATGATGAGCCTGCGCACTTCGCTGGTGCCTGCTCCAATCTCGTACAGCTTGGCGTCCCTCAGGAAACGGCCCATGGGGTAATCATTAATGTAGCCGTTGCCACCTGCAGGTGGAGAAAAGCAACAATGACTTGACATTAAATCAACTGACAAACAAGCCCTCCACCCCCAACTCCCCAGAGAGATTATAGTTAGGATGAACGCAAGTGTAAAACAGCGGAGCGTGCAGTGATAACACTAGCTACAAAGATCAACATGTTTCTATGAAGTGCACGGTGGGCTTGGTTCTTACCCAGGCACTGAATTCCATCCAGAGCGACTTGAGTGGCATTCTCAGCACAATAAAGAATGACCCCAGCACAGTCCTGCAATGACAGCCCAAGTCACTAGTGTTCCATACAATATTTATTTCTATCAAATTACATTTTCATCAACATTTTCATCCAAGATGTTTTCTATTACATTACATCTATGAATTCCACATTACAATTTTATTTATTAATGAAATGTATATTTTTTTTGTTTTATGGAGAATGCTTACCATGGAACTGAAGTGTCCCTTGTCACAGGCTCGTGCCACGTTATACAAATACTGTCTACAGGCACCAAGCCGTGTGTACATGTCGGCCATCTTGGCTTGCATCAACTGGTAGGAAGGAAAAAAACATCAATTCCAGAAAAGGGCAAAAAAGTGGTTATACCTCATCATCATCACACCTCTTGAATGCTTTAGCATTATTAATTCTCACACATCAAATTTAGTAATTTCAAAACATTCAAGGAAGTGGTATATGCAAGAGAAATACGATTATTTTTTTTAAACATGTAGGTCTGTTGTAAGTTGAATCTGATTGACATAAATGCCCTTTCTTATTTGACCGCCTGAGAATGGTTTTGGTTGATGTCCCACCTGGAAGTGTCCAATCTTCTGTCCGAAAGCTTCTCTAACGTGCAGGTAGGGAACGGAAAAGTCCATCACAGACTGCATAATGCTGAAAGAGGGGAGCATTTTCTTCACTGAAGAGCATAGATATATACGTAGACAGAATATGCTCATGGGCATGTGTTATAAACCCAAAAGGACCATTAGGTCCAGAATATGTATATTTACCCGACAGGTCCTGCTGCGAGCACAAGTCTCTCCAGGTCAAGTCCACTCATCATCACATAGACACCCTTGTTGAGAGGGCCCAAGATATTCTCCTCTAAATCGAAAGACGATGTTGCAATTGAAATGTAATTCAGAATGATTCAAAACTATTCTGTGCATTACTGAATATACTCACATGGACGTGCACACGCTCAGGCACATGTATACATACAATGCATTTGGAAAGTATTCAGACCCCTTGTCTTTTTCCACTTTGTCACATTAGAGCCTTATTCTAAAATTGATTAAATTGTTTGCCCCCCCTCAATCTACACACAATTCCCCATACTGACAAAGCAAAAACAGGTTTTAGAAAACTGAAATCTAACATTTACATAAGTATTCAGACCCTTTACTCAGTACTTTGTTAAAGCACCTTTGGCAGCGATTACAGCCTCGAGTCTTCTTGGGTATGATGCTACAAGCTTGGCACAACTGTATTTGAGGAGTTTGTCCCGTTCTTCTCTGCAGATCCTCTCAAGGCCACTCAGGGACATTCAGAGACTTGTCCCGAAGCAGCTCCTGCGTTGTCTTGGCTGTGTGCTTAGAGTCGTTGTCCTGTTGGAAGGTGAACCTTCGCCCCAGTCTGAGGTCCAGAGCGCTCTGGAGCAGGTTTTCATCAAGGATCTCTCTGTACTTTGCTCCGTTCATCTTTCCCCTCGATCCTGACTAGTCTCCCAGTCCCTGCCGCTGAAAAACATCCCCACAGCATGATGCTGCCACCACCCATGCTTCACCATAGGGATGGTGCCAGGTTTCCTCCAGACGTGATGCTTGGCATTCAGGCCAAAGAGATCAATCTGGGTTTCATCAGACCAGAGAATCTTGTTTCTCATAGTCAGAGTCCTTTAGGTGCCTTTTGGCAAAATCCAAGCAGGCTGTAATGTGCCTTTTACTGAAGAGTGGCTTCCGTCTGGCCACTCTACCATAAAGGCCTGATTGGTGGAGTGCTGCAGAGATGGTCGTCCTTCTGGAAGGTTCTCCCATCTCCACAGAGGAACTCTGGAGCTCTGTCAGTGACCATCGGGTTCTTGGTCACCTCCCTGACCAAGGCCCTTCTCCCCCGATTGCTCAGTTTGGCTGAGCGGCCAGCTCTTGGAAGAGTCTTGGTGGTTCTAAACTTCTTCCATTTAAGAATGATGGAGGCCACTGTGTTCTTGGGGACCTTCAATGCTGCAGAAATGTTTTGGTACCCTTCCCCAGATCTGTGCCTTGACACAATCCTCTATGGACAATCCCTGCGACATCATGGCTTGATTTTGCTCTGACATGCACTGTCAACTGTGGGACCTTATATAGACATGTGTGTGCCTCTCCAAATCATGTCCAATCAATTGAATTTACAACAGGTGTACTCCAATCAAGTTGTAGAAATATCTCAAGGATGATCAATAGAAACAAGATGCACCCGAGCTCAATTTCGAGTCTCATAGCAAAGGGTCTGAATACTTATGTAAATAAGGTATTTCTGTTTTAGATTTTTCATAAATGTACCCCCCCAAAAAATTGAAACTTTTTCGCTTTGTCATTATGGAGTATTGCACGTAGATTGAGGAAAACAATTGATTTAAAATCCATTTTAGAATAAGGCCGTAACGTTACAAAGTGTGGAAAAAGTGAAGGGGTCTGAATACTTTGTGAATGCACTGTACACCCACACACCTGGAATCTTGCAGTCCTCAAAGATAAGTTCACAAGTGTTGGATCCCCTCATTCCCAGTTTATCCAGCTTCTGTGCCGTGCTAAACCCTGGCATACCCTGTAGGAATAAAAATTGAGCACAATTTACCAATATGTTCAGAATTCGGTTGCAAAATGCTAGTATCTTTCCCAAAACTCCCAGCTTTTCCAGAAATCCTGGTTAGAAGATTCCCGGAACCAGGGGGGGGATAAGCAGGATATCCAGAATCCTCCAAACACGATTACTGGAAAACCTGGGAAATTTTGGGAAAGTTACCCAAAACCCTAGTACAGACCAGGTAGAGGCTAAGACTGACAGAACCATTTCCATTATTGATCATAATAAAATAAAAAAGTGTACAAAAAAAGGGGCCCAGGCCCCTAACTGATGAAGTGTAAACTGGTCCAGAACAATGGCTACTGCACGGGCGCACAGTAGCCCCGAGACAGCCGCGCAGAAGAAATATCAGCCCATAGAGATAAGCCCGAGATTGAACTTCACTCAACTTTCTAGAGCAGTGGTCACCAACCGGTTGATCGCGATCGACCTCCAAAAGGCATTCCTAGTCAATCGCCAAACATTTCTGTAAAAAACCCAACGATAAAGCCTTGTGTTCCTGTTTTGTTTTATTCGTCTCGTGCTGTTGACGGTAGGTGCACCAGATTCTACTGCCCTGCGCAACGGATAGGCGAAGTATTGCCATTTTGAACCATTTCATGTGACTGAAGGTACAAACTCTGCCTTCCCGGCGGGCCCAGAGAGCAAATCAAGTGCACTATAGGCCTACCGCTGGCCAATCGGATGGCTCAGATTACTGTGTCTGCAGTAACGTAGCAGGCATAAAAAGAAAGCTACAGCAAAGTTGACACTGTGAGATTTCAAAACATTTAAAACCATGACTAGAGAGAGACTCAACGAATACAGCTAAGAGCTGCTGTTTTTATGAGTGAGTTCATGTTTACGTTCTTACTCAGCACTGTCAACACTTTGTGTATTCAACACTTTTATAAGCCATAAAATGAGCGTTCTTCCTATTTCCACTCAGTGCTAGAACAAGCACTGCAGCAGTAATGAATGAGTAGGAAAAGTGTAGATAGGCTTGTGTTATTATTACCAGCTTGGGTATTTTTTAATATTGAGGAATTATTTCACTTTCTCTGTTCATAGGAGTAACATGAATTTGTAGGCAGAAATAATGCGGTGCGACTCGAGTTTTGCCATCAGCTGGAAGACGTGTCCCTTTTTGGTCAGTGTCAGTGGAGGAAAGGGAGAGTGGAGGGATGTTAAGAGGTGGACCCTCAGTCTGCTGCCCTCTCCCTCCGCTGAGACTGACCATCAGATGCAGGCACAATCAGCCCAGTAAAATAAAAATAAATAAGCAAATTATTTAAAATGTATGCTCACTCAGCTGTGCCTCACAAGTAATACAACAACGGCTCTATTACCGGTGTGATCATATAGCCTACCTTCAATTTCGAAATATAATTTAAAAAACTGTCCCGGACAACAATGCATTGGCAGGGCAATTCAAGCAAAGCCAATATGCAGTGATAATGTATTGGGCCTCTAGCTTACTGCACAAACCTCATTACTACAGTACTGTTTGTAATTGGTTAATGTTGCATAGGATTACGTTTTTTAAGTCGTGTTAAAAAAAAAAAACATTCTGAGCGGTAGATCTCGACTTGCATTTTGACTCGGAAAGGGTTGGTGACCACTGTTCTAGAGTTTTCCCTGTTAACACGCTCAACGGTTCCCTTTGCTGTGGCAATTGTGATCGAATCAATGCAATATTAGCCACTTTCAATGCAACATACCGAAACAAAACCGAACTATGCAAGAGATTTTGTTGTAGGCAGAACAAATCGGAGTAGGATTCTATTGCATTGACACACTACTCAGCCCGTACTCTACACATACCTGTGCGGCATAACCAATCAGAACTATAGACCATTGCCATTTATGTATCTGTCCCATTTACTTTGAACTGGACTGTGTTTACAGCATGAGCGGTCGGGAGTAGATTCACTTGTTTTGAGATCAAAGCCAGAGCTGCATGTAGCCACGTGTGCACATTTTGTTCATATCCTTTGCTTGTTAGTGAGTTATTAGCCCAGTTATATATCATTTGTAGTCAGCAATAGGGGAGTGATTGCTTCCTACAAGAGCACAAAACGTGTACATTCCTAGACATATTTGAAAAACTAGTCAGGTAAAGAGCTTTTTTTGTCTTAAAGGGGCAGTGTTGTATTTTGAGACAGGCTTGAATAAGCTAAGTAGCCAATAGGCAGAGGGTACATTAATTTGTCTGATTCTCTGTAAATGGTATGAGAATAATAATGCATTTTATTTTGTAAAGTGGTTTCTTGCATCAAACACCACAACATTTTCAGTCACCTCCGTGTCTGAAGGACAAGTGGATAAACAGGTTAATGTCAAGCCCTGCATGTTTTTCTTCCAAAAGTCTCATGGAATGTAGGCCTACATTGAACACCACACATTGGCTGCTACTATAGGCTGAATGATAGAACAGCTATTTCCATGTTTAAATGTTATGGGATGCATTTTCTCCATTGTTTTTGTTGGTAGGCCACTCTGGTAGGCCTACATTATGATCAAATAGCCACAGTAGCCTACTTGGCCACTGTTAAAACTGTAACTTAAAGTGGGTACAGCCTCAGTGTTCACAGTAAACACGCACTGGAAGTTGCACAGAATTTTCTAAATGTTTCAAGTTTGCACTCAGCAGACCTGAAATTTGCTCAGTCCCCCAAAACATTTGAGGGAACATTGGCCCAGACCCATAACTGGTGAAGCTTTTGTAAGCAGAATATGGAAGGTGTTTGGTTTCATTGCCTACGATAAATACTCGCCTTCTCCACAATGAAAGCTGTGATACCCTTTTGTTGAGCCTCTGGGTCTGTCTTAGCGTACACAATGAGAACGTCGGCATCTGGCCCGTTGGTGATCCAGAACTTTCCGCCGTTAAGAATGTAGTGGTCACCTTCAGCAAAATAAAACCCAGAGGAGATGGACAGCAGTATCAGCAAGGATGCCATTTAAGTGGTAAGAAACTGGCTCAGTAGTTAGTGAGCTTGTGCTAATAGGGCAAGAGGAGAGTGTCCCAGAGGGCTCACCTTCTTTCTTGGCCTTCAGTTTCATGGACACCACATCGGATCCGGCGTTGGGCTCACTCATTGCCAAGGCACCCACGTGCTCTCCTGTAATGAGCTGGGAAAATTATATTAGAAAGATAATACAGTGCTTTCGGAAAGTATTCAGACCCCTTCACTTTTTCAATTTTGTTACATTACAGCCTTATTCTAAATTGATTAAATAAATTGTTTTCCCTCAATCTACACACAATACCCCCTAATGACAAAGCGAACAGGTTTAAAAATGTTTGCTAATGTATATTTAAAAATAAAACTGAAATACCTTATTTACAGTATTCAGACCCTTTGCTATGAGACTCGAAACTGAGCTCAGGTGCATCTTGTTTCTATTGATCATCCTTGAGATATTTCTACAACTTGATTGGAGTCCACCTGTTGTAAATTCAATTGATTGGACATGATTTGGAGAGGCACACACCTGTCTATATTAGGTCCCACAGTTTACAGTGCATGTCAGAGCAAAAAACATGCCATGAGGTCAAAGGAATTGTCCGTAGTGCTCCGAGACAGGATTGTGTTGAGGCACAGATCTGGGGAAGGGTACCAAAACATTTCTGCAACATTGAAGGTCCCCAAGAACACCGTGGCCTCCATCATTCTTAAAATGGAAGAAGTTTGGAACCACCAAGACTCTTCCTAGAGCTGGCCGCCCAAACTGAGCAATCGGGGGAGAAGGGCCTTAGTCAGGGAGGTGACCAAGAACCCGATGGTCACTCTGACAGAGCTCCTCTGAAGCGATGGGAGAACCTTCCAGAAGGACAACCATTTCTGCAGCACTCCATCGTTCAGGCCTTTATGGTAGAGTGGCCAAATGGAAGCCACTCCTCAGTAAAAGGCACATGACCGCCCGCTTGGAGTTTTCCCAAAAGGCACGTAAAGGACTCTCAGACGATGAAAAATAAGATTCTCTGGTCTGATGAAACCAAAATTGAACTATTTGGCCTGAATTCCAAGCGTCACGTCTGGAGGAAACCAGGCGCCACTCATCACCTGGCCAATACCATCCATACAGTGAAGCATGGTGGTGGCAGCATCATGCTGTGGGGATGTTTTGCAGTGGCAGGGACTGGGAGACTAGTCAGGATTGAGGGAAAGATGAACGGAGCAAAGTACAGAGAGATCCTTGATTAAAACCTGCTCCAGGGTGCTCAGGACCTCAGACTGGGGCGAAGGTTCACCTTCCAACAGGACAACGACCCTACGCACACAGCCAAGACAACGCAGAAGTGGCTTTGGGACAAGTCTCTCTCTGAATGTCCATGAGTGGCCCAGCCAGAGCCCGGACTTAAACCTGATCGAACATCTCTGGAGAGACCTGAAAATAGCTGTGCAGTGACGCTCCCCATCCAACCTGACAGAGATTGAGAAGATCTGCAGAGAAGATTGGGAGAAACTCCCCAAATACAGGTGTGCCAAGCTTGTAACGTCATAACCAAGAAGACTCGAGGCTGTAATCGCTGCCAAAAGGGTCTGAATACTTACGTTAATGTGACATTTCCATTTTGCCAAAAATCTCTAAAAACGTGGTTTTGCTTTGTCATTATGGGGTATTGTGTGTAGATTGATGAGGGAAAAAATAGATTATCAATTTTAGAATAAGGTTGTAACGTAACAAAAAGTGAAGGGTCTGAATACTTTCTGAATGCACTGTAACATGGCTATTTCAGAGACTGCCTGTATAGATCAGACACAAACATGCTCTCCCGTCATGAGCTGGGAAAAGACAACAACGGTATACATTTCATATTGGATAAATAAAAAGAACACATGGCTATTGCACTTTGAGGCTGCCTGTATACTTCAGGGTGCATTAAGCATGTATGGGACAACAAATATGATCCACACCTTGGCCATGTACTTGTCCTTCTGCTTCGTGTTGCCATGGCGCACCATCTGATTGACACAGAGGTTTGAGTGTGCCCCGTAGCTGAGGGCAACAGCTGCTGACACTCGCGACATTTCCTCCATCACAATCACATGATCTAGGTAACCCAATCCTGAACCGCCATAATCCACTGGGGGGGGGGAAAGAGTTACCATAGTTATGATGCTACTTCTACATCAGAGAAACTAAACTATTTTACACCTGGCAAAATAGCAAAGAAAACAGACATGGTAATACATAAACCGAAAACAATATCCATCTCTTACACGGGGCAGTGATACCCAGAAGTCCCATGTCACCCATGTCCTTCCAGAAGTCCTGCATGAAAAAAAAAAAACCCAATAGGTTACCAGGTGTAAACCAGGGGTCTTACAAAGTACCTTTTTTTAGTCACAAAATACACACTCAATGTAGACCTACATGAGAAGAAAAAAAATGAGGTGTTAGCTCTTTATTGTAATACTGTGGTTATACAATGTCCAGTCTTTTTATGATTTAGGTCATTGTATTCTAATGATGTCTTGATATTCATTTGGGGTGGATTATCATGTTAGCAGTGCAGCCCACAGTAAGATATGCAAGTGTATGAAAATTATTCAAGAAGAATACCACACACACACTACATCCTATTATGGTAGGGCAGTCCTAGCTTACTAGCTGTTATTGGAATAGTAAAGTATATTTCATCATCTCACCCGCATCCCAACAAATTCGTTGCTCTTGTCAATCTCATTGGCAACGGGTGCCAGCTTCTCTGCTAGGAACCTCCGGATTGTCTGTCGGAGCTGGACAAAATAGGGAATGACAGCAATAACATCAATAAAAATGAATCAACATGAATTTCAAACGGAATATGTTCACATGTATACTGTTAAAAAAAACTAATGTATCAATACAATAACTACGAGATAGTATCAACATATTGTGTTATTGTTATGCAAAAAGTCGTTTCTTCCCTTTCTGAACGGAGCAGCGTCACATGCATGCACTAACTTTCACCCAATCAAAAACTGCCCAAGAAACCCACCCCTCGTCCACACCGACGTTAGCATGTAACCTTTTTCTAAGAACATACCAGTAGCTACCAGAAGTCTGAAAGCATTGTTTGCCCCGTGCATACGTTTACTCTGAACCGACTAGTAGTGAGTTACAGCTGGTAGCCTAACAACGAGCGTCTCGATGTCCAGACAACATAGGTAGCTACAACCAGAGCCATCTAAATACGATTCTCGCCACAACAGTTGTCATAACAGTCAGTCATTTTGGCCGCTAACACTAGCTAGCTATGCGTCCTTGACACCTTTCTGTTTCGTACCTTCATAAAAATCCACAATGCAGACTTTCAACGGAGCTTGTTGACTGTATGTCAGCTGTCTTTGGCCGTTAGCTAGCTAGGTAAAAGTTCACTGAAGTAGCTATCTAACGTTACCTGTATCTGCTCCTCAGTAAGCCCGTTGACGACATCATCCACTGGAAGACCCGCAGCGCATCCTCGTCTTGAAACCGCAGTGATTCTTGCTCCCAGGCGGAATGCACTCCTGACTGCAAACATTGTTAAACTGCGGTACTAGACTGTATGCTCCTAAACAGTCAAGATCAGCGCAAGGTCGGATAATTATACAATTACTGCGTAATGTCCGACGTGCTACTGCAATCCACAAACCAGGGATGTATTCATCACGTCTTCTTCTTCTTCAGTGGGGTTTATCGGCGGTTGGCATCCAACGTTATGGTGCATTACCGCCACCTACCGTACCGGAATGTGGGCCAGAGACAGGGATAAACTAAATCCTACCTGCCAACCCAGTTTCTCTTAAAAAAGATAAAATATTTGAGACTATATCTAATGACGTTCTGCTCAATATACTCTTTAAAATAATTTCCTGTATCCCCTTCTCCCTCATACTAGATCTCATCCTCTCTCTTTCCCTCTGATACTGCCCACACTGTAGCAATACATGCTCCACAGTCTCTATTTCCTGACAATAATCACACTTTCCTGTTGGATGCTTTCCTATCACGTTTACTGTCTTATTCAACTGGCTGTGTCCCACCCTTAATCTTGTAAAAATAGCCTCCTCTCTTCTGTCCCTTCCTGCCGTCCTCCCATCCCCGACTTTCCTCTGTACTTGAAATAAATGCCTTCCCTTATTATCTCTATTCCACTGCTCCTGCCATCTCTGCACCATCACTGTATATATCAGTATTTTTGCCTCTGCCTTGCTCATTGACACTTCAACATCAATATCCCCACTACTAAGTGCTTGTTTAGCCTGTTCATCTACTGCCTCGTTCCCCTCCACCCCCACATTGGCTGGGACCCAAGTAAATCTTATCTGAATACCCATCTGTTTAATCCTGCCATGGGTTTGTAGCACCTCATAAAGCAGGTCTTGTCTGCTACGTGAGCTAAAGGACTGGAGACTCATTAACACTGCACATGAATCAGAGCAAATAACTACTCTTGTCTTGTTTGACTTCCTCCACCCACTGCAAGGCCAACAGTATGGCCATCAGCTCCGCCGTATATACAGCCAGATGATCTGTAATACGTTTCCTGACTTCCACCCCATATTCCTGCACTACAAATGCTGACCCAGTACGTCCTGTCCTTGGATCTTTTGAACCATCTGTGTAAATGGCCACAAAATCCTGATACACATTCTCCAGACGTCTCTTAAAGAAATCAGCTGGATCAACCCCCTCCCTATCTTCCTGTAGTCTCTCCAATTCATCACATCTTGCAACGGAAACCGTTTAAGAACCAAACGGGGCGGGACCTTCCTGAATTTGTCCAATAGAAACTCTTGTTTTCGTTGCAAAACGTTTTCCATTTGGAGTAAACGGTTCCTGTTGCAAAAGACGAAACGTTTTGCAACAATTGTTTTTCATTAATACACCTCATGTTTGGAAGGGAATTCCCTCTATCATGCACGAGAGTTCTCTGTCAGCTGTTAACGGAATAACGGGGCGCTAGCGCCACCCTCTGTGCTGGAGCACATTATATGAGCTACTTGCAGCAGAGACTGTACATATTATTTCAATACAAATTCATTGAAGATAAAAGTGGGCAAATGTCTAAAGAAAACAAACAATTGTCTTTTGATTTTCAAAGGTAACATCTCGAAGGGTAAATGATAAAACAGTGACAAAACATTTATTTTTTATTTCACAGTCCAGTTTCTTATCAGTACAAAGAAAAAGTGAGATTAAAGCATGTCTCTGGCGCCACCAGGACCGGGACTGTCTCTCATCATGGTTGCATAGACGGATCTGTACACGCTCAGGACGTCCATTGCAGAGGGGCGAAGATGGGGGTCTCTCCTCTTACACTCCCCGTTGATCTTAAAGAGGTGGAAGTGGGCTACGTCACCTCCTGCTACCCTCCCCATCAGGAAACGTGTCACATCTGGAATCTTCCAAATGTCTGTTTTTTCATCGTACCCCAGCATCAGCTCATCGGCAAAAGGCTGGCCTTCACCGTGGGGCCACAGCTGCTCTGGGGCCACAAATCCCCCGGTGAGCTCCCGGTGGCCGCATTTCACTAATGAGCCCGCAGGGGCCCCGACCTCTGGCAGGGCATCCAGGTCATTGACCACCAGGTGGAAGTCGCTGGTCAGCAGGAACTGTGACAGGGTTTTCTCCAGGTCATTGGAGTCACACATGACTCTGGTCCCGGCGGGGCTGGTGTGGAGGTAATGGAGAATGGCGACGTAGTCCAGTGCCAGCCGCAGGCGGGTCTGCCAGGTGTCCCGTACACGGTGCCTCTCCTGGGCCAGCACGGCAACCAGGCTGAGCAGAGAGCCCAGCGGATGGTACTCTGTGACCAGGGTGTTGTCCTCTGAACACATGCCTACCAGTACCACCACGTGGGACCCCTGGAGGGCCTGGAGCATGGACAGCCCATGGAGGAAGTCCTCCTGGTACTCCGGGGAGGAGAGCTTGGACAGGGCTACTTTGTGACCCTTCCACTCGGACAGGAAAACCTATGGGAGAGGGGAGGAGGACATTGAATAAACATTTCAGGTTTCGTTATGTATTCAGGTTCCGTTATGTAGTCAGGTTTGCTTACGTCAGACGAAATTGGGCATAGGTTTCAATGTTCTCTGTTGTTGAGTGGCTAACCTGCTTAACGGCTCCCTGGCCGATCATCTTCAACTTGCGCACCTCTGTGCGCACCTGTGGACACTCCAGCCACGGCGAACAGTTCTTCATGTTGGCCATCCTAAAGTGACGGGGCGGGCACGCGCCATGAGGAGTCAGGTGGGGTTCGCCGTCGTCGCTCTGCTGCAGTGAGTCCAGGTACAAGTAGATCACCACATTGCCCAATAGCAGAGCACCAAGGCACACCAGCACCACTGGAACACCGCGGGAGGTAGTGCTGTTGTGCCTGTCCATGCTGCTGTCCTGAGCCTGCTCACAAAGGGAGAGAAGTAACATAGGCAACTTTTGGAAACCCACAGACCTAAAATTGGCATAGCTACTGTAGCTATGACATTCAGTCTTAAATTGCAAGCAGTCTCCCTCCCTGGCATTTATGAGTTCGAGCAACCTAGCTCTGCAGTGGGACATGCATCAGTCTCGACATGATCTAGAATCCACAATGAGAACAGAAACTAACCTTGATACTTCCAGCACGCTGTTTTTACATAGCTAACTAACTACATACGAAACCGACGTCAACGTGCGCTGCTAACAGCCACTTTCAGACTGCTCCATACTGGACTCGAACCAGTGGTTCTTTGCACCTCAACACATGTGACCTCCCTCCATGACAATGTACCAACGGGCACCTTTTGAGTGGCCCCATCCGCACGAGTGTTCCCACACAGCCATATCTCCATCTTACAACGTGTGTTCCAGCCTTCTCTGGTGTACAGTATGTGTATTTTCTGTTTGTGAAATTATTTTGATGTGCTATGAACATACTAGTAGAGGAATTTATGTTGAGAATCGATTCTCGTTTAAACGGAGTATTTGGCTGTTTTTGGCTTCCAGAGCCAATTCGCCTTTAATCCAGAGCCAATTCGCCTTTAAACATAACATGTAAAGGTACTTGGACAGGAATAACGTTAGGCTCCTTTAGTCCATTATTGGGCTACATGCTAGCTAGCTAGCTAACGTTAGAAACCTAGTGGAAACGGGAAATACTGGTTATTAGCAGCTAGCGAACTAACTTACCTCTTACTTTACATGACGAGAGAAGACACTCTGCCTTCGTTTCACCTCGTTTCTTATCTATTTAGGACTTGTTCATTATCTAAAGTATGTTGTTGTCATTCATTTCTCCAACGTTGAAAAATTACATCCGGGTAAAACTTCATAATAAAAGTCCCCGGGTAGCAATTCAAATCACATTTTATTTGTCACATGCACCGAATACAACAGGTGTACACTTTACCGTCAAATGCTTACTTACGAGCCTTTACCCAAACAATGCAGAATTAAAAAGTAACACAATTGGCTAATAAAAGTAGAAAAATAGTAACAGAATAAGACAATAACAAGGCTATACACGGAGTACCGGTACCGAGTCCAGAGAGTGTCCACTGTGTATAGTCAGTGTAAGAGAGTCAGGTAGCCATGCAGTTAGAGCGTTGGGCCAGTAACCGAAAGGTTGCTGGTTCAAAGACCCGAGCCGACAATGTTAAAAATCTTTCAATGTGCCCTTGAACAAGGTACTTAACCCTAATTAGCTCCAGGGGCATTGTACTACTATGGCTGACCCTGTAAAACAACACATTTCACTGCACCTATCCAGTGTATGTGACAATAAAAACATCTGATTTTTTTGTCCGGGTAGCCATTTGATTAACTGTTCAACAGTCTTATAGCTTGGGGGTAAAGCTGTTCAGTTGCCTTTTGGTCCCAGACTTGGCGCTCCGGTACCGCTTGCCGTGCGGTAGCAGAGTGAACAGTCTATGGCTTGGATGGCAGGGGGTCTTTGAAAAATTTTCGGTCCTTCCTCTGACACCGCCTGGTATAGAGGTCCTGGATGGCAGGGAACTCGGCCCCAGTGATGTACTGGGCCGTCCGCACCACCCTCTGTAGCAGCCAGCGATCGAGGGCGCTGCAATTGCCATACCAAGCGGTGATGCAGCCAGTCAAGATGCTTTCAATGGGGAACCTGTAGAACCTTTTGAGGATCTGAGGGGCCATGCCAAATCTTTTCAACCTCCTGAGGGGGAAGAGGCGTTGTCGTGCCCTTCTTCACGACTGTGCTGGTGTGAGTGGGCCATGTTAAGCCCTTGGTGATGTGGACACCGAGGAACTTGAAGCTCTCGACCTGCTCCACTTCAGCCCCGTAGATGTGGATGGGGGCGTGCTCGCCCCTCCGTTTCCTGTAGTCCACGATCAGCTCTTGTTGATGTTGAGAGTGCGGTTGTTGTCCTGGCACCACACTGCCAGGTCTCTGACCTCCTCCCTGTAGGCTGTCTCATCGTCGTCGGTGATCAGGCCTACCACCGTCGTGTGTCGTCAGCAAACTTGATGATGGTTTGGAGTGGTATGTGGCCACAAAGTCGTGGGTGAACAGGGAGTACAGGAGGGGACTAAGTACACACTTTTATTTATTTTTTACAATAAACAAATTATTTACAGAACTCAGTCAAGTTTAATCACTCCCACCCGCTCCCCACCCACCCACACAAATCCACATACATTAATTCTCACAGAGAGATTCACAAGCAAAACACTAATACAAAAAAAATCAATCCAAAACAAACTGACATTCACAAACAAAACAATAATATGCCAATTAGCAGACGCTTTTATCCAAAGCGACTTACAGTCACGTGCACATACATTTTTACATATGGGTGGTCCCGGGGATCGAACCCACTACCCTGGCGTTACAAGCGCAATGCTCTACCAATTGAGCTACAGAGGACCACAACAAAAATCAAAACGCCCACTATACAGCACTATGGTCAACATACGGTTTCCAAATTCTGTCAAATATGTCTGGTTTATGTTTGATTTTACAATATATAGAGTCTAATGGGATGTAGTTAGATAGTTCAGTCCTCTAGTTTGTTATTGAGGGTGGATATGAGGCTTTCCGATTGATGGCTATACATCGTTTTGCAGCTATTTGACCTAGATTACAAAACCTTCTCTGATATTGATCACCAATATTTACATTTCCTAACATATATAATCGTGGCAATGGTGGATATAAATTCCTAAACACAATGAAATGATAGCACATACAGTATCCCAACATGGTGTCAGTTTGTCACAGGACCACAGCATACAGTTGAAGTCGGAAGTTTACATACACTTAGGTTGGAGTCATTAAAACTTGTTTTTCAACCACACCACACATTTCTTGTTAACAAACTATAGTTTTGGCAAGTCGGTTAGGACATCTACTTTGTGCATGACACAAGTAATTTTTCCAGCAATTGTTTACAGACAGATTATTTCACTTATAATTCACTGTATCACAATTCCAGTGGGTCAGAAGTTTACATACACTAAGTTGACTGTGCCTTTAAACAGCTTGGAAAATTCCAGAAAATGATGTCATGGCTTTAGAAGCTTCTGATAGGCTAATTGACATAATTTGAGTCAATTGGAGGTGTACCTGTGGATGTATTTCAAGGCCTACCTTCAAACTCAGTGCCTCTTTGCTTGACATCATGGGAAAATCAAAAGAAATCAGCCAAAACCTCAGGAAAACAATTGTAGACCTCCACAAGTCTGGTTAATCCTTGGGAGCAA
The DNA here is from genome assembly GCF_020615455.1 of Coregonus clupeaformis. Lineage (NCBI taxonomy): Eukaryota > Metazoa > Chordata > Actinopteri > Salmoniformes > Salmonidae > Coregonus > Coregonus clupeaformis. The sequence continues at coordinate 5,488,894 of NC_059212.1, read as the reverse complement.
TTTCCAAACGCCTGAAGGTACCACGTTCATCTGTACAAACAATAGTACGCAAGTATATACACCATGGGACCACGCAGCCGTCATACCGTTCAGAAAGGAGACGCGTTCTGTCTCCTAGAGATTAATGTACTTTGGTGCGAAAAGTGCAAATCAATCCCAGAACCTCAGCAAATGACCTTGTGAAGATGCTGGAGGAAACAGGTACAAAAGTATCTATATCCACAGTAAAACGAGTCCTATATCGACATAACCTGAAAGGCAGCTCAGCAAGGAAGAAGCCACTGCTCCAAAACCGCCATTAAAAAGCCAGACTATGGTTTGCAACTGCACATGGGGACAAAGATCGTACTTTTTGGAGAAATGTCCTCTGGTCTGATGCAACAAAAATAGAACTGTTTGGCCATAATGACCATCGTTATGTTTGGACGAAAAAGGGGGGACGATTGCAAGCCGAAGAACACCATCCCAATCGTGAAGCACGGGGGTAGCAGCATCATGCTGTGGGGGTGCTTTGCTGCAGGAGGGACTGGTGCACTTCACAAAATAGATGGCATCATGAGGAAGGAAAATTATGTGGATATATTGAAGCAACATCTCAAGACATCAGTCAGGAAGTTAAAGCTTGGTCGCAAATGGGTCTTCCAAATGGACAATGATCCCAAGCATACTTCCAAAGTTGTGGTCAAGTCAAGGTATTGGAGTGGCCATCACAAAGCCCTGACCTCAATCCTATAGAACATTTGTGGGCAGAACTGAAAAAGCATGTGCGAGCAAGGAGGCCTACAAACCTGACTCAGTTACACCAGCTCTGTCAGAAGGAATGGGCCAAAATTCACCCAACTTATTGTGGGAAGCTTGTGGAAGGCTACCTGAAACGTTTGACCCAAGTTAAACAATTGAAAGGCAATGCTACCAAATATTAAATTAAGTGTATGTAAACTTCAGACCCACTAGGAATGTGATGAAAGAAATAAAAGCTGAAATAAATCATTCTATCTACTATTATTCTGACATTTCACATTCTTAAAATAAAGCGGTGATCCTGACCTAAGACAGATAATTTATACTAGGATTAAATGTCAGGAATTGTGAAAAACTGAGTTTGAATGTGTTTGGCTAAGGTGTATGTAAACTTCCGACTTCAAATGTATGTAATACGGTTCCTTTATGCTTTCTCCATCTCCAACAGAGATGTGACATTTCTGGGTGCATTACATGCATTCTGGCAGGAGTTTAGTAAGTCCTATGAATGATCTTAATAGAGATCATAAAAGCTTTGAAACAATGCCAGCCAAAGGTAACCTAGACTAATTTACAGGCTAACTACAGTGAATTGGATGAAGCTAGTGCTCCAGTACTCCCTCTTTCACTCTCTCTCAGCTTTGTTTGACAGGACAGTCTGTCACCACTATAGGCCATATCAAGATGCATTGTGACAGCATTGATATCAATCGTAGATATGTGTCAAATGGTGCTTTGCCATCATCTGTTATGACTAATACATACTGTATGTTTCCAATGCAGGTTTAGAGATAAACCTCTCTCTCACTCTCTCTCATAAGGTCATCCAATTCTGGTGTTATATTTTACATGTAGCTTGTAAACTGCTCTGTGTTCATATTTACTTTTACAAAACCGGAGGATGTGTTGCACGGTCCTCTGTAGCTCAGCTGGTAGAGCATGGCGCTTGTAACGCCAAGGTAGTGGGTTCGATCCCCGGGACCACCCATACACAAAAAAAATAACATGTATGCACGCATGACTGTAAGTCGCTTTGGATAAAAGCATCTGCTAAATGGCTTATTATTATTATTACTTTAGGTTGAGTATAGTGAGCAGATCACAGCAGGTAAAACGTTTCAGAAATGTGGATGTGGGTTTAATGACTTCAACACTGGGTGATGGAACTCAAGCTGATTGATTTGGATTATAGGCACATTTTGTGTGAATTCTAAACCGTTGAATCTCAAGCCTAAACCTCCTGCACCCTGCTCTGTGCCCCTACTCATTATCGAAGATGGATTACTGCCATCTGCTTGGTGAAAATACTGCCACTTCATTACATTACCACTCTTACATTTATACTGTTCATCACAACCAGTCAAATTTCATATCCGTCAAAACAACATTTGCAATGCAAATTAAGGGCATTTAATTAATTTGGACATTTGCTCAGTACTTGAAGGGTGTCATTTCCAATGCTACCGAGTTGCCAAACACTGATTGGCTGGTGAGTGTTGAGCCAATATCTCCTCTGTATCTATCTGCAGATCCAGAGGCATCAGGCAGTGGGTCCTCTGTTAACCTGGTGAAAATAATTGTGGTAGAAAATTCCCATGACATTCTGATTCATAATCTAGCTTTATTGTGGACCTGGAACCTTTGGGCCAGCATAGTATCCATCAAAATTCTAATGACAAACACCATACGAGAGCTTTTAAACCCAAGGTCTACTTTCAGCGTTGTACACTTTTGTAATGACTATATCCTGGGAGCAGCCACAACATTGTGGTACTGAAGTTGAAAATAGCTTTAAAAATATGACTGAGATTTACTACTAAAAATACCTGTTATACCACATTGGTACACATTGTTGAAATTAGGACAGGGATTGGTGTGTATTACTTTGTTTTACTCTGAGCCAAAACCAACTGGAAAATGGGCATTATGCTTCTAGTTACCCTTTGAAATGTCTAACTGTCATTTGTCAACTTTAAGTTAAAAAAAACACACTTGAAGCAAATGTAAACATTTAATTAAACTGATTGAATCAAAGAGTAGTTGAACAAGAGTTAGCTAAGTTTAGGATGAGAAGGATAAAGTCGTTGATGTTGTCTGGCAGCCTGGGATTGGTGCCAACAGAAAAACAACTTTCCCCAAAGATTATGGATGTACTGACAAGATACATGTCTCTCCTTTCTTTGGATTTGTGATTACATCTCATTATTGTAATCCTTTTTTGAATATTCAATGAGGGTTGTTGACGTCAACTGCCTGTATTCAATGGAGAGAGATGCTATGCTACCAGCCTCATACCATAAATATGAATAGCCATCCCGAGACAACTCCGATATAAAGTGGTTTTTCTCAAAGTTGCCAGGATGTCACATGTTCTACTTATATCAGTAAACTCTTAAGAACTTAAACATCACAAAACTTTTATTCTATAAAAAAAAACACGTAGCAAATAAGCCCATTAGTTTCTTTGTGGACCAAATTCGACACTCATTGACCTCCATACAAAAACTCCTTGCTTGGTAGGAGAAACAACGAAAAAACGCCACCTGCTGGAGGGAGACAGAATTTCAGCCGAGTTGGACCTGTGTTTTCCTCTTCCTCTCTGCTTCCCGTAATGTAGGCTTTATCCTGGAGAGAGAGACACGTTTCCCTCAGATTACACAGACCCACAAAGAATTCGAAAACAAATCCAATTTTGATAAACTCCCATATCTATTGGGTGAAATACCACAGTGTGCAATCACAGCAGCAATATTTGTGACCTGTTGCCACAAGAAAAGGGCAACCAGTGAAGAACATTTTAAGTAATTTAGCAGACGCTCTTATCCAGAGCAACTTACAGGAGCAATTAGGGTTAAGTGCCTTGCTCAAGGGCACATCGACAGATTTTTCACCTAGTTGGCTCGGGGATTAGAACCAGCGACCTTTCGGTTACTGGCACAACGCTCTTACCCTCTAAACTACCTGCCGCCGAAGAACGAACACCATTGTAAATACTACCCATATTTATGTTTATTTATTTTCCCTTTTGTACTTTAACAATTTGCACATTGTTACAACACTGTATATAGACATAATATGACATTTGAAATGTCTTTATTATTTTGGAACTTGTGTGAGTGTAATATTTATCCATTTCACTTGCTTTGGCAATGTAAACATATGTTTCCCATGCCAATAAAGCCCCTTGAATTGAACTGAATTGAGAGAGCAGGTGGCAGTGGAGGGATCATTCAAATTATTTGAAAGGGACAAAGTATTCTAACACACAGGTAACAAGTAAATAGCCTGATGTGGACACCAATTCAGAGGCAAACTATGTGGTCTCCTGAGTGGCGCAGTGGTCTAAGGCTGTGCCACTAGAGATCCTGGTTTGAATCAAATCAAATCAAATCAAATTTTATTGGTCACATGCGCCGAATACAACAGGTGCAGACATTACAGTGAAATGCTTACTTACAGCCCTTAACCAACAGTGCATTTATTTTAAACAAAAAAAGTAAGAATAAAACAACAACAAAAAAAGTGTTGAGAAAAAAAGAGCAGAAGTCAAATAAAGTGACAGTAGGGAGGCTATATATACAGTAAAATAAAGTGACAGTAGGGAGGCTATATATACAGGGGGTACCGTTGCAGAGTCAATGTGCGGGGGCACCGGCTAGTTGAGGTAGTTGAGGTAATATGTACATGTGGGTAGAGTTAAAGTGACTATGCATAAATACTTAACAGAGTAGCAGCAGCGTAAAAGGATGGGGTGGGGGGGGCAGTGCAAATAGTCCGGGTAGCCATGAGTAGCTGTTCAGGAGTCTTATGGCTTGGGGGTAGAAGCTGTTGAGAAGTCTTTTGGACCTAGACTTGGCACTCCGGTACCGCTTGCCGTGCGGTAGCAGAGAGAACAGTCTATGACTAGGGTGGCTGGAGTCTTTGACAATTTTGAGGGCCTTCCTCTGACACCGCCTGGTATAGAGGTCATGGATGGCAGGGAGCTTTGCCCCAGTGATGTACTGGGCCGTACGCACTACCCTCTGTAGTGCCTTGCGGTCAGAGGCCAAGCAGTTGCCATACCAGGCGGTGATGCAACCAGTCAGGATGCTCTCGATGGTGCAGCTGTAGAATTTTTTGAGGATCTGAGGACCCATGCCAAATCTTTTTAGTCTCCTGAGGGGGAATAGGCTTTGTCGTGCCCTCTTCACGACTGTCTTGGTGTGTTTGGACCATGATAGTTCGTTGGTGATGTGGACTCTATCGCAGGCTCTATCGCAGCCGGCCGCGACCGGGAGACTCATGGGCAGCGCACAATTGGCCTAGCGTTGTCCAGGGTAGGGGAGGGAATGGCCGGCAGGGATGTAGTTCAGTTGATAGAGCATGGCGTTTGCAACGCCAGGGTTGTGGGTTCGATTCCCACGGGGGACCAGTATAAAAAAAATATACTGACTAATATGACTAAGAAAAAAAAAAGTGTCTAGGAGTCATCTACAGGGAATACCACACAATATGAGAAAGAGACACACCTTGAGGGCATCATGCCAAACAGGACGTGTAAAGAAGGGTCTTCCCTTGAAAGACAGGGAAGGAGAGGAGGGTCCAAGCATTCTGATATGTTCTGTCCAGTTGTCCCTGAAACGGGCCTATAGGTGTGAGTGAACTGTGAGGATGGCCGAGAGAGAGATCAATAATCACTGTTGAGCATTCCATTTAAAGATAGTATAATACTGTCATAGAGTCCGACTGTCTCAGCACGGTAGGGTACAGCAGGGTTAGAGAGATATTGTCTCAGCACGGTAGGGTACAGCAGGGTTAGAGAGATACTGTCTCAGCACGGTAGGGTAAAGCAGGGTTAGAGAGATACTGTCTCAGCACGGTAGGGTACAGCAGGGTTAGAGAGATACTGTCTCAGCACGGTAGGGTACAGCAGGGTTAGAGAGATACTGTCTCAGCACGGTAGGGTACAGCAGGGTTAGAGAGATACTGTCTCAGCACGGTAGGGTACAGCAGGGTTAGAGAGATACTGTCTCGGTAGGGTACAGCAGGGTTAGAGAGATACTGTCACAGCACTGTAGGGTACAGCAGGGTTAGAGAGATACTGTCTCAGCACGGTAGGGTACAGCAGGGTTAGAGAGATACTGTCTCAGCACGGTAGGGTACAGCAGGGTTAGAGAGATACTGTCTCAGCACGGTAGGGTACAGCAGTTAGAGAGATACTGACTCAGCACGGTAGGGTACAGCAGGGTTAGAGAGATACTGTCTCAGCACGGTAGGGTACAGCAGGGTTAGAGAGATACTGTCTCAGCACGGTAGGGTACAGCAGGGTTAGAGAGATACTGTCTCAGCACGGTAGGGTACAGCAGGGTTAGAGAGATACTGTCTCAGCACGGTAGGGTACAGCAGGGTTAGAGAGATACTGTCTCGGTAGGGTACAGCAGGGTTAGAGAGATACTGTCACAGCACTGTAGGGTACAGCAGGGTTAGAGAGATACTGTCTCAGCACGGTAGGGTACAGCAGGGTTAGAGAGATACTGTCTCAGCACGGTAGGGTACAGCAGGGTTAGAGAGATACTGTCTCAGCACGGTAGGGTACAGCAGTTAGAGAGATACTGACTCAGCACGGTAGGGTACAGCAGGGTTAGAGAGATACTGTCTCAGCACGGTAGGGTACAGCAGGGTTAGAGAGATACTGTCTCAGCACGGTAGGGTACAGCAGGGTTAGAGAGATACTGTCTCAGCACGGTAGGGTACAGCAGGGTTAGAGAGATACTGACTCAGCACGGTAGGGTACAGCAGGGTTAGAGAGATACTGTCTCAGCACGGTAGGGTACAGCAGGGTTAGAGAGATACTGTCTCAGCACGGTAGGGTACAGCAGGGTTAGAGAGATACTGTCTCAGCACGGTAGGGTACAGCAGGGTTAGAGAGATACTGTCTCGGTAGGGTACAGCAGGGTTAGAGAGATACTGTCTCAGCACGGTAGGGTACAGCAGGGTTAGAGAGATACTGTCTCAGTACGGTAGGGTACAGCAGGGTTAGAGAGATACTGTCTCAGCACGGTAGGGTACAGGAGGGTTAGAGAGATACTGTCTCAGCACGGTAGGGTACAGCAGGGTTAGAGAGATACTGTCTCGGTAGGGTACAGCAGGGTTAGAGAGATACTGTCTCAGCACGGTAGGGTACAGCAGGGTTAGAGAGATACTGTCTCAGCACGGTAGGGTACAGCAGGGTTAGAGAGATACTGTCTCAGCACGGTAGGGTACAGCAGGGTTAGAGAGATACTGTCTCAGCACGGTAGGGTACAGCAGGGTTAGAGAGATACTGTCTCAGCACGGTAGGGTACAGCAGGGTTAGAGAGATACTGTCTCAGCACGGTAGGGTAAAGCAGGGTTAGAGAGATACTGTCTCAGCACGGTAGGGTACAGCAGGGTTAGAGAGATACTGTCTCAGCACGGTAGGGTACAGCAGGGTTAGAGAGATACTGTCTCAGCACGGTAGGGTACAGCAGGGTTAGAGAGATACTGTCTCAGCACGGTAGGGTACAGCAGGGTTAGAGAGATACTGACTCAGCACGGTAGGGTACAGCAGGGTTAGAGAGATACTGTCTCAGCACGGTAGGGTACAGCAGGGTTAGAGAGATACTGTCTCAGCACGGTAGGGTACAGCAGGGTTAGAGAGATACTGTCTCAGCACGGTAGGGTACAGCAGGGTTAGAGAGATACTGTCTCAGCACGGTAGGGTACAGCAGGGTTAGAGAGATACTGTCTCAGCACGGTAGGGTACAGCAGGGTTAGAGAGATACTGTCTCAGCAGGGTTAGAGAGATACTGTCTCGGTAGGGTACAGCAGGGTTAGAGAGATACTGTCTCGGTAGGGTACAGCAGGGTTAGAGAGATACTGACTCAGCACGGTAGGGTACAGCAGGGTTAGAGAGATACTGTCTCAGCACGGTAGGGTACAGCAGGGTTAGAGAGATACTGTCTCGGTAGGGTACAGCAGGGTTAGAGAGATACTGTCTCAGCACGGTAGGGTACAGCAGGGTTAGAGAGATACTGTCTCAGCACGGTAGGGTACAGCAGGGTTAGAGAGATACTGTCTCAGCACGGTAGGGTACAGCAGGGTTAGAGAGATACTGACTCAGCACGGTAGGGTACAGCAGGGTTAGAGAGATACTGTCTCAGCACGGTAGGGTACAGCAGGGTTAGAGAGATACTGTCTCAGCACGGTAGGGTACAGCAGGGTTAGAGAGATACTGTCTCAGCACGGTAGGGTACAGCAGGGTTAGAGAGATACTGTCTCGGTAGGGTACAGCAGGGTTAGAGAGATACTGTCTCGGTAGGGTACAGCAGGGTTATAGAGATACTGTCTCAGCACGGTAGGGTACAGCAGGGTTAGAGAGATACTGTCTCGGCACGGTAGGGTACAGCAGGGTTAGAGAGATACTGTCTCAGCACGGTAGGGTACAGCAGGGTTAGAGAGATACTGTCTCAGCACGGTAGGGTACAGCAGGGTTAGAGAGATACTGTCTCGGCACGGTAGGGTACAGCAGGGTTAGAGAGATACTGTCTCAGCACGGTAGGGTACAGCAGGGTTAGAGAGATACTGTCTCAGCACGGTAGGGTACAGCAGGGTTATACAGATATTGTCTCAGCACGGTAGGGTACAGCAGGGTTATACAGATACTGTCTCAGCACGGTAGGGTACAGCAGGGTTATAGAGATACTGTCTCAGCACGGTAGGGTACAGCAGGGTTAGAGAGATACTGTCTCAGCACGGTAGGGTACAGCAGGGTTAGAGAGATACTGTCTCAGCACGGTAGGGTACAGCAGGGTTAGAGAGATACTGTCTCAGAACGGTAGGGTACAGCAGGGTTAGAGAGATACTGTCTCGGTAGGGTACAGCAGGGTTAGAGAGATATTGTCTCAGCACGGTAGGGTACAGCAGTCATGGGGGCAGGCTTTATAGCGAAGCGTGTGCTTAATATAAGCAGCTGAGAAATAAATATAGTAGCAGGTGGGATCCTCCTCTTTTTAGTGGCAACCATCAAAACTCTGCTTTCACACAGGATTGCATATAGAAATGGCTGGGCTTATAAGAACACTTATTTCACGCTGTTATGGCAAAAAATCTGCCAGAATCAGGAAGAACTGTTAAGAGATTGTGATGACTCTCCTGCAGTGGATCAAAGGAGCCATCAGCTAGGCACATGTTTGAAGATAGCCAGACCCCCTCTCTCCCACAAAAGAGGGGAAGGGGTGCTGTGCCGGTCTCTTAAATTTAAGCAGGAGGGAACTTTCTCTCTCTGCCTTTCAGTACCCACCAAAGAAATCTCTTTGTTACAGAGAGGCTCTTGCTGCCTAAAAACTCTAACGTTAAAAGATTGGACATTGGAACATTATTCCTGACATCCAAATGTTTGGAATGGTTGGTGGGGATCTAAAGAGTAATCATGTCATATTGTTTACTATTTTGTGATGTCATAAAGGATGTTATAATGAAATAACTGTGGCTCTGAGGGTGTACACATTCTAGTTGTCAGGTTTGCATCTAAATGTCGTATAAAATATATGATTAAGTATGAGAATACTTTTGTGAAGATCGCAATGTGATTTTAGCCTTCTAAATTAGATAATTGTTTTTCATATAAACTTGTGCCCAGTCAGTAACCACGCTCAAGTGAGCACAGACATTGTGTCGACGTGAAGGAACACTCCCTTTTTACCAGAGTATAAAAACCTTTGAAACTAAATTTACCTCAGACCAGAAAACGTGAGAGTGGGGACTGCACGTTTAGAATGGTTGGAACTTTGAATCAGAGACCAGGAAGCGTGGAGCTGTGGCTACACGGCTTTAAAATGGTTAGACCAGAAAGACCCAGCCGACGTGAAGCGCCAGCTCACGTTACAAATGGTTGAACCTCTACAGACCGGCCGACGTGCAGCGGGAGCTGAACGTTACAAATAGTTGACACTCTAAGACCAGGAAACGTGAGACGTTAGTCCACACGTTTGAAATGGTGAGAAACTCTGAAACTCTCAATCTCTACACAAGAAGAAGAAACTCACTAGACCGTAGCATTACCAGTCTGCAGCTGGCATGTAAAATAGTCTAGAACTTTCACTAAAGACACGAGTTGGGAAGGACAATCCCATCTCAGACAACCGTTGGTATATCTGAAGCTTCACTACCAGAGAAGCTCTACAAAGAAGAAGGACATTGTGATCTCTTGTGGACAATCAGAGGCTTACAAGTGAGCTGAGTGAAGACCCAGCCTTTCCAAGAGGGCTTGGGTCAACAGAGATAGACGAGCGGCAAACACGTAAATACATTAATTGGATTCTTACTCCGAATGGGCGGTGGTTAGGGTGCTAAGTATTCTGATTACCGTGAGCATAGTTTCCAAATGTATGTACGACAAATTTGACTCTCTTTGTCCCTCTCTCCTTCCTTCTATTGACCCCTACCTTTTTTGATAACCAAGCAGTCATGCTGTTGTTAATCCGCTAGCGACTTTTCTCATGTATTAAGTATGTATGTATTCTGTGTTATTATTTCCTTAGCTAGTAAATAAATAATTAAGCCAATTTGTGTATTGCTTTATTCATCAATAAGGTTAGGGTTCTTGCAGGTTCAAGGATTTTGCGACGTTCAGAATGAGACTGATGAGGTAATGATTAGTTTTGTGACTGTTATCAATATATATATATCTATATATCTTCTAAGAGTTGAATTCGGGAGATGGTAACTCGTTAAACAACTTATTCCGTGGTGCCCCAAAATCCTAATGAGTTTAAGTGTTACATTATTAATTGAATCGAGTGGCAATTAAACATGGTTAGTTGATTTGATAAATAACAGTCATCAGATTAATGAAAGTCACGTCACGATAAGATGTACTTCTTCATTACGAGCTGCAGCAAGAGAGACCCACTCCAGACACAGCTGGAGTAGGACTCAATACACCTTTGTTCACACACCATAGTTATAGGGATTGCCTCTATCTCTTGCAGAAACGGTTGGTGTTTCTACAGCACCTGCTCTCAGTCAAACACACACTATTCTGGGCGTTCTGCCAATCGCCTGATTCTGCCTGGGAAGACAGAGTGTCACAAACCCTAACCCCTACATCCTGTTATCTCGTGGTTCCTCTGATACAAGTGGTCCTCTGTAGCTCAGCTGGTAGAGCACGGCGCTTGTAACGCCAAGGTAGTGGGTTCGATCCCCGGGACCACCCATACACAAAAGAAAATGTATGCACGCATGACTGTAAGTCGCTTTGGATAAAAGCGTCTGCTAAATGGCATATTATTATTATGCAAAGCTGGTTACCCTCAAGTTACCAAACACAGGCATTTGACTATTCAGCAACAGTTCCTTCATTGTTCACATACAGTGGGGAGAACAAGTATTTGATACACTGCCGATTTTGCAGGTTTTCCTATTTACAAAGCATGTAGAGGTCTGTAATTTTTATCATAGGTACACTTCAACTGTGAGAGATGGAATCTAAAACAAAAATCCAGAAAATCACATTGTATGATTTTTAAGTAATTAATTTGCATTTTATTGCATGACACAAGTATTTGATACATCAGAAAAGCAGAACTTAATATTTGGTACAGAAACCTTTGTTTGCAATTACAGAGATCATACGTTTCCTGTAGGTCTTGACCAGGTTTGCACACACTGCAGCAGGGATTTTGGCCCACTCCTCCATACAGACCTTCTCCAGATCCTTCAGGTTTCGGGGCTGTCACTGGGCAATACAGACTTTCAGCTCCCTCCAAATATTGTCTGTTTGGTTCAGGTCTGGAGACTGGCTAGGCCATTCCAGGACCATGAGATGCTTCTTACGGAGCCACTCCTTAGTTGCCCTGGCTGTGTGTTTCGGGTCGTTGTCATGCTGGAAGACCCAGCCACGACCCATCTTCAATGCTCTTACTGAGGGAAGGAGGTTGTTGGCCAAGATCTTGCGATACATGGCCCCATCCATCCTCCCCTCAATACGGTGCAGTCGTTCTGTCCCCTTTGCAGAAAAGCATCCCCAAAGAATGATGTTTCCACCTCCATGCTTCACGGTTGGGGTGGTGTTCTTGGGGTTGTACTCATCCTTCTTCTTCCTCCAAACACGGCGAGTGGAGTTTAGACCGAAAAGCTCTATTTTTGTCTCATCAGACCACATGACCTTCTCCCATTCCTCCTCTGGATCATCCAGATGGTCATTGGCAAACTTCAGACGGGCCTGGACATGCGCTGGCTTGAGCAGCGGGACCTTGCGTGCGCTGCAGGATTTTAATCCATAATGGCGTAGTGTGTTACTAATGGTTTTCTTTGAGACTGTGGTCCCAGCTCTCTTCAGGTCATTGACCAGGTCCTGCCGTGTAGTTCTGGGCTGATCCCTCACCTTCCTCATGATCATTGATGCCGCACGAGGTGAGATCTTGCATGGAGCCCCAGACCGAGGGTGATTGACTGTCATCTTGAACTTCTTCCATTTCCTAATAATTGCACCAACAGTTGTTGCCTTCTCACCAAGCTGCTTTCCTATTGTCCTGTAGCCCATCCCAGCCTTGTGCAGGTCTACAATTTTATCCCTGATGTCCTTACACAGCTCTCTGGTCTTGGCCATTGTGGAGAGGTTGGAGTCTGTTTGATTGAGTGTGTGGACAGGTGTCTTTTATACAGGTAATGAGTTCAAACAGGTGCAGTTAATACAGTTAATGAGTGGAGAACAGGAGGGCTTCTTAAAGAAAAACTAACAGGTCTGTGAGAGCCGGAATTCTTACTGGTTGGTAGGTGATCAAATACTTATGTCATGCAATAAAATGCAAATTAATTACTTAAAAATCATACAATGTGATTTTCTGGATTTTTGTTTTAGATTCCGTCTCTCACAGTTGAAGTGTACCTATGATAAAAATTACAGACCTCTACATGCTTTGTAAGTAGGAAAACCTGCAAAATCGGCAGTGTATCAAATACTTGTTCTCCCCACTGTAAATAATTAACATAGCATAAATATATTATTTAACATAAGCATATAGTAAATTTTCCTCAACAACACGATGCATCAACCACTATTTGAGGAGCATGCAGCCACTTGCTGAGCGACATTTGAAAACTACTGTGCACCATGCAGGAATACTGTGTTTGAGAGACAAGTTTTGGGCACACAAGTTCAATGAACAGGCAGGTATTGACAAGTTTATAACCGAACTGAGACTGAGAGCAACTGTGAGTTCAAAGACACTGAGGATCTAAGGGACAACATTGTGTTTAGCATCACAGATACTGTAGCTAGTGGGCTAAGAGAGAAACTACTCTCCATTTCAGATTTAACCCTAGATAAGGCCATAGCCATACATCTGCATTGCTTGCTGTTTGTGGTTTTAGGCTGGGTTTCAGCAAAGTAACAAAACCAACAGCGTGGGTGAGCAGTCTAGTCATAACTGAAACAAAAATGTTTCTCCTAAGGACCTGAACAAGGCCATACAGCACCAACACTTCTCCATACCCACCCCAGAGGACGTGCAATGCAAACTTGCAGGCAAGAAGATCTTCACTATCCTAGATGAGAAGGATGGGTATTGGCAAATCAAGCTGGATGAGAAATCCACTGATATCTGCACATTCAATACCCCATGGTGGAGGTACTGGTTTAATCGCTTACCTTTTGGCATAAAAAGTTTCAGCAGATGAACTCAGAGAGTTTTGGTGAAATTGATAGTGTCTATGTAATTGCAGCAGCCACCAATGAAGAGCATGACAGATCTATCCGTCTAAATGTGAAGTTCAATGCTGACAAGATACAGTACGTGGTAAGTGAAGCGAAGTACATGGGGCACATCATCAGCGTTGATGAGGTTAAACCAGACCACTCCAAGGTGACAGCAGTCACACGGATGACAGTTGTCTACATAGGCTACTGGGCATTATTCGTTTCCTAACCCAGTATATCCCAGATGAAGCCACACTCATTGCACCAATCAAAATCCTCCTCACGAAGGACATGGCATGGCAGTGGCACCCAGAACAACAAGAAGCACTGGATAGACTGAAAAAAGCCATCTCCACTGTGCCAACGCTGAAATTCTTCAATCCACAGGAAGAGATTGAAATACAAGCTGATGCATCCAAAAATGGACTGGTAAACGGCCTATAGCCTTTGCATCCAGAGCTCTGTCTGGGGCAGAACAAAATCATTCCCAGATAGAAAAAGAAGTCCTGGCAATAGTGTTCGCACTAGAGGTTTCACCAGTATGTCTATGGTTTCCAGGTCAGAGTTCAATCCGACCACAAACCACTTGAGGCTATAATCACCAAGCCCATTGAAAAGGCGCCTGCACGTCTTCAAAGGATGCTGCTTCAAATACAGAAATATGACATTCACATCGTCTACACCCGAGGTAAAGACATGTTAATAACAGACACGCTATCCAGGGCTGTACCCCAGACTGCCACACGCTGAAGTGTGTGACGTCAGTGATGAGAAAGTCATTTATATGGTATCCACACATGAGCCACTGGAGGGCGCTGTTATGCAACAGCTGAGAGCAGCCACAGACAGCGAGATGCAGTTGCTGAGGAACCTGCACAGAGGTGGATGGCCAGACAAGAAGAAAAGTGCACTAATCAAAGCACTGCCCTACTGGCATACCATAGACTCTCTTTACATTGAAGATGGACTACTCATGGTAAACAAATGCATTATCATTCCCAGAGACTCTGCATATCAGGGCATTCAACGCTTGTTAGCGCATGCGAGAGCTCTCATGTACTGGCCAGGCCTCACTGATGATGTATGTATGATGGTAGAAGTCGTGCACTTCTTGTCAAGAAAAACTGCCCAGCAACCAAAAAGGAAACCACTCCTACCACACACAGTGCCTGACACTCCATGGCAGAAAATCGCTGCTGATATCTTTGAGTTCTAAGGACACTAATTATTTTTAATAGTGGACCACTACTCCAAATATCCAGAGGTGTTGAGGCTGTCGGACAAGACATCAGATACTATCATAGCAAAGTGGAAAGCTGCGTTTGCTAGACATGGTATTGCAGATCATGTACGCAATGCAAGTGCTGAGATGGCTCAGTTTGCAGAAAGAATGGGGTTTCAAAATCACAAATTCAAGTCCAGGATTTTCCCAGTCAAACGGAATGGCTAAGAAGACCATTCAGTCAGTGAAAAACATGCTTAAATCCACAGCACAAACAGGTGTTGACCCTCACATAGCTCTCCCGAACCTGAGAAACACACCTGTCCTGCGCTCCCCTGCTCAGCTACCCATGGGACGTGTCCTACGCTCCAACCTACCTGCAAGTAAAGCAGCCCTTCAGCCAGTGACTCCCAAAAATGTCCAGCATGGCCTGAAAACACAGACAGCTGCAGCAGAAGAAATGTTACTACAAAATGCGCTCTGTTATTTTACCATGCTTCGGTATTGATATAAAGTAAAAAGTAATAGTACTTCAGTCTCCATTGTCAAGTTAATTCTACCGTGCACAATCAATGAACCAACAGCATCGCCTAGGCCTATACGTTCTCTCCCCCAGACTCATGGATAGGAAGTGTGGAGCGTAGCACAAGGTAACCAGTCCATCCAGTATGCATTATGCATAATAGTTTTTTCGGGCTTGGGCTCATACAGTGGGGAGAACAAGTATTTGATGCACTGCCGATTTTGCAGGTTTCCTACTTACAAAGCATGTAGAGGTCTGTAATTTTTATCATAGGTACACTTCAACTGTGAGAGACGGAATCTAAAACAAAAATCCAGAAAATCACATTGTATGATTTTTAAGTAATTAATTTGCATTTTATTGCATGACATAAGTATTTGATCACCTACCAACCAGTAAGAATTCCGGCTCTCACAGACCTGTTAGTTTTTCTTTAAGAAGCCCTCCTGTTCTCCACTCATTACCTGTATTAACTGCACCTGTTTGAACTCGTTACCTGTATAAAAGACACCTGTCCACACACTCAATCAAACAGACTCCAACCTCTCCACAATGGCCAAGACCAGAGAGCTGTGTAAGGACATCAGGGATCAAATTGTAGACCAGCACAAGGCTGGGATGGGCTACAGGACAATAGGCAAGCAGCTTGGTGAGAAGGCAACAACTGTTGGCACAATTATTAGAAAATGGAAGAAGTTCAAGATGACAGTCAATCACCTGAAGAGAGCTGGGACCACATTCTCAAAGAAAACCATTAGAAACACACTACGCCGTCATGGATTAAAATCCTGCAGCGCACGCAAGGTCCCCCTGCTCAAGCCAGCGCATGTCCAGGCCCGTCTGAAGTTTGCCAATGACCATCTGGATGATCCAGAGGAGGAATGGGAGAAGGCCATGTGGTCTGATGAGACAAAAATAGAGCTTTTTGGTCTAAACTCCACTAGCCGTGTTTGGAGGAAGAAGAAGGATGAGTACAACCCCAAGAACACCATCCCAACCGTGAAGCATGGAGGTGGAAACATCATTCTTTGGGGATGCTTTTCTGCAAAGGGGACAGGACGACTGCACCGTATTGAGGGGAGGATGGATGGGACCATGTAACGCGAGATCTTGGCCAACAACCTCCTTCCCTCAGTAAGAGCATTGAAGATGGGTCGTGGCTGGTCTTCCAGCATGACAACGACCCGAAACACACAGCCAGGGCAACTAAGGAGTGGCTCCGTAAGAAGCATCTCAAGGTCTTGGAGTGGCGTAGCCAGTCTCCAGACCTGAACCCAATAGAAAATCTTTGGAGGGAGCTGAAAGTCCGTATTGCCCAGCGACAGCCCCGAAACCTGAAGGATCTGGAGAAGGTCTGTATGGAGGAGTGGGCCAAAATCCCTGCTGCAGTGTGTGCAAACCTGGTCAAGACCTACAATAAACGTATGATCTCTGTAATTGCAAACAAAGGTTTCTGTACCAAATATAAAGTTCTGCTTTTCTGATGAATCAAATACTTATGTCATGCAATAAAATGCAAATTAATTACTTAAAAATCATACAATGTGATTTTCTGGATTTTTGTTTTAGATTCCGTCTCTCACAGTTGAAGTGTACCTATGATAAAACATTACAGACCTCTACATGCTTTGTAAGTAGGAAAACCTGCAAAATCGGCAGTGTATCAAATACTTGTTCTCCCCACTTATGCGTATGAATAAGCTCTAATATGCATATGGGTGTTTTCAATTAATCATCACCTTAGAAAGTGCTGTCCATTTCCTTGTGTTTGGCGTTGAAACAACATTCACAACCACCATGGTTTACACTCAGTTTCAACCTGTTGTTGAACTTCTTTCTTCTAATTGATCATCACAGTGAGGTGAGTTTTAAAAGCATGATACTGTAGTGATTTTAAGTGATGGATGTGATTTTCAATTGCTTTGATGTCAGAGTGGTTAGAGGGACAATAGAGCGCTGAGTACCAGGCCATTAGCGGCCTGATTGTCGTTATCGAGTTAACTCATGTCCAGAGTGCATAAATGGAGATTACCGTGACGTGGAATTTGACTGCGGTCAAGACTCATCGGTAATACGGTCACCGCAAGTAGCCAATCGACACCCACACATTACTGTACTGTACCTACCCACGGTCGCCGCAAGTAGCCCCATGGCGACTCCCAGGATGCAGGAAGCTGATTGGTGGAGTCAGGAGACCACAGCCCAATAGGCACGTCATAATTACAGATGGCCCTAAAACCAGGCCTTCTCCGGATCCAATTCATAATGGGCAGTATCCCTCACGTTCAGGCCTCAACCACTAGTAGTTAAACAGACCCAAGTCCCCAAACACAGGGCCTCTTTCCAGACCAGGAGCCTCCAGTGAGGAAAGAGCAGTCCATCTATCCCCCCTGTTAGACCTCGTAGCATGTTATCTACTGAGGCTCAGTTCACGACCTCACCACTGGAATGGAATGTAGCACACCTAGTCGAAGACAGTGAGGCAGGGGTCCAGTAGGTTCCAAGGTTGAAGACGGACGAGGACTGTGGGATGGGGTGGCCACCAAGGGTACGGGTGGTGACGGGACTGGTTTAGGTGTGACAGGGAGTGCCGATAACTATTGCCTCTGTTTGATTATTATTTTGTTGGAGGAAGTTGTTTGACATTCAGGCCTTGATGTCATCCAGGCAGCTGGTGAGGGTGTTTATGGAGGAGAGGGAGATGGTGGTTTGGCTTACAAGCAGGAAGTACCAGTGACTCGCTCAATACGGAAGTGGTCAGATGACGCGGATGCTACGCTACAGGACTGTTTTGCTAGCACAGACTGGAATTTGTTCTGGGATTCATCCAATGGCATTGAGGAGTATACCACCTCAGTCACCGGCTTCATCAATAAGTGCATCGATGACGTCGTCCCCACAGTGACTGTACATACTTATCCCAACCAGAAGCCATGGATTACAGGCAACATCCGCATCGAGCTAAAGGCTAGAGCTGCCGCTTGCAAGGAGCGGGACACTAATCTGGACACTTTTAAGAAATCCCGCTATGCCCTCAGACGAACCTTCAAACAGACAAAGCGTCAATACCGGACTAAGATTGTGGCAGGGCTTGCAAACTATTATGGACTACAAAGGGAAACCCAGCCGCGAGCTTCCCAGTGACGAGAGCCTACCAGACGAGCTAAATGCCTCTTATGCTCGCTTTGAGGCAAGCAACACTGAAGCATGCATGAGAGAACCAGCTGTTCTGGATGAATGTGTGATCATGCTCTCCGTAGCCAATGTTAGTAAGACCTTTAAACAGGTCAACATTCACAAGGCCGCGGGGCCAGACGGATTACCAGGATGTGTACTCAGAGCATGCGCGGACCAACTGGCAAGTGTCTTCACTGACATTTTCAATCTCTCCCTGACCGACTCTGTAATACCTACATGTTTCAAGAAGACCACCATAGTCCCTGTGCCCAAGAAAGCAAAGATAACCTGCCTAAATGACTCCTGACCCGTAGCACTCACGTCGGTAGCCATGAAGTGCTTTGAAAGGCTGGTCATGGCTCACATCAACACCATCATCCCAGAAACCCTAGACCCACTCCAATTCACATACCGCCCCAACAGATCCACAGATGACGCAATCTCAATTGCACTCCACACTGCCCTTTCCCACCTGGACAAAAGGAACACCTATGTGAGAATGCTGTTCATTGACAACAGCTCAGAGTTCAACACCATAGTGCCCACAAAGCTCATCACTAATCTAAGGATTCTGGGACTAACTGGATCCTGGACTTGCTGACGGGCCGCCCCCAGTTGGTAAGGGTAGGCAACAACACATCTGCCACGCTGATTCTCAACATGGGGGCCCTTCAGGGGTGTGTGCTTAGTCCCCTCCTTTACTCCCTGTTCACCCATGACTGCGTGGCCAAGCACAACTCTAACACCATCATTAAGTTTGCTGACGACACAACAGTGGTAGGCCTGATCACCGACAATGATGAGACAGCCTAGGGAGGAGGTCAGAGACCTAGCAATGTGGTGCCAGGACAACAACCTCTCCCTCAACATGAGCAAGACAAAGGAGCTGATCATGGACTACCCGGAAAAGGAGGCCATCCAGGACCTATATACTAGGCTTGTCAGAGGAAGGCCCAAACATTTTTCAAAGACTCCAGTCACCCAAGTCATAGACTGTTCTCTCTGCTACCGCATGGCAAGCGGTACCAGAGTGCCAAGTCTAGGTCCAAAAGGCTCCTTAACAGTTTCTACCCCCAAGCCATAAGACTGCTGAACAATTAATCAAATGGCCACCCGGGCTATTTACATTGACCCCCCCGCCCCCTTTGTTTTTACACTGCTGCTACTCGCTGTTTATTATCTATGCATAGTCACTTTACCCCTACCTACATGTACAAATTACCTTGACTATCCTGTACCCCCGCACATTGACTCGGTACCGGTACCCCCTGTATATAGCCTTGTTATTGTTATTTTATTGTGTTACTTTTTATTACATTTTTTACTTTAGTTTATTTAGTAAATATTTTCTTCACTCTATTTATTGAACTGCATTGTTGGTTAAGGGCTTGTAAGTAAGCATTTCATGGTAAAGTGTACACCTGTTGTATTCGGCACGTGACAAATAAAAATTGATTTGATATGCAGAAAATAACCTCATACCTACTGTAAAATATGGGGGATTGAGCTTTGATGTTATAGGTCTGTTTTGCTTCCACTTGTCCTGGGGCCCTTGTTAAGGTCAACAGCATTGTGAACTTTACCAAGTCCCAGGACATTTTAGCCAAAAACCTGATTGCCTCTGCCAGGAGGCTGAAACTTGGATGCAAGTGGATCTTCCAGCTAGACAATGACCCCAAGCACACATCAACATCCAAAAATAAATGGTTAACTGACCACAAAATCAACATTTTGCAATAGCTATCTCAGCCTCCGGACTTGTGGTTTGAATTAAGGAGGGCAGTCCATAAGCACAGACCGAAGGATATCAAGGATCAGGAAAGATTCTGTATCATGGAATTGTCTAAAATCCCTCCCAATGTGTTCTTCAATCTCATTAAACGTTATAGAAAAAGGCTAAATTCCGTTATCCTTGCAAGGGGAGGGTGCAGAAAGTATTGAAAACGGGGGTGGCAATTGACACCATTTCTTTTTGAGAGACATTTTTATTACTTGTTAAAAAATATATTTTTCTCAGAGCAATTGTATTTCCTATTTTATTGCATTACAACCTGTAATTTAAATGGATTTCAATTTGGATTTCATGTAACGGACATACACAAAATAGTGAAATGAAAGAAATAACTTGTTTATTTTTATTTTTTTTATTTTTAATAACGGAAAAGTGGTGCGTGCATATGTATTCACCCCCTTTGCTATGAAGCCCCTAAATAAGATCTGGTGCAACCAAATCCCTTCAGAAGTCACACAATTAGTTAAATAAAGTCCACCTGTGTGCAATCTCAGTGTCACATTATCTGACACATCTGAGCCTTCACAGTTCTAACAGTCAGTTTCTTAACAGGTGCATATTTATTAATAATAGGAAGAAGCAATTTCAGAAATTCATCAAGTTCAGCGTCTGGATGCTCCTTACTAAATCACATCAGACCAACATTTTTTTTTTTTTTACATCATCCACATAAGAGTCACAGCAAAATCTTTTGTATGATGTCTTATACACTATTTTAGACCCAACTTTTGGAACTTTGGCTTTCCTGGATATAGCCACTACATTGTGATCACTGCATCCAATGGGTACGGATACAGCTTTAGAACAAAGTTCTACAGTATTACTAAAAATGTGATCGATACATGTGGATGATCTTGTTCCTGTAGTGTTTGTAAACACCCTAGTAGGTTGATTAATAACCTGAACCAGATTACAGGCACTGGTTACAGTGAGAAGCTTCCTCTTGAGCAGACAGCTTGATGAAAACTAGTCAAAATTCAGGTCCCCAAGAAAGTAGACCTCTCTGTTTACATCACCTACACTATGATGCATTTCACACATACTATTTAGATACTGACTGTTTGCACAAGGTGGCCTATAGCAACACCCCAAAATAAAAGGCTTTAGATGTGCCAAGTACAGTGGCTTAAGAAAATATTCACCCCCCTTGGCATTTTTCCTATTTTGTTGCCTTACAACCTGGAATTAAAATAGATTTTTGGGGGGTTTGTATCATTTGATTTACACAACATGCCTACCACTTTGAAGATGCAAAATATTTTTTATTGTGAAACAAACAAGAAATAAGACAAAAAAACAGAAAACTTGAGCGTGCATAACTATTCATCCCTGTAACGATCCCGGCAGTCTGAGTCGGGTCCTGTCTGTGGACTAGTTTTTCTGCTCGTGATCTCCAGTTTCCCGAGGGTTCTGGAACGCTCCGGGGAGCTCTCTTGATTTCCGCACCTGCATCCCATCAGCAATCTGCACACCTGGTCCTGATCATCACCCTTCTTAGGCTCTGGCCTAACATCCATTCCCTGCCGGATCGTTAGCCATGAACAGTAGGTTTACCAGAGTATCAGTCTTAGAGCTTCTAGCGTTAGTTTTGTTGTTTTTGCACCTTGTTGGTTTGTTGTTTACTTACCTCCGTTTTGTTCCATCTGCAGTCACTCGTCCGGAACCTTCATCCAACCTCTGCCTGGTGGTCGGCGGCTGCCGAGCCATGATGGGATCAACCACTGCACCCCCAACAACTAATCAACGCCGCCCGCTCTGTTCCCTGGATTATTCAGCATCACTCTTGAATTTGTAAATAAACACTCACCTTCGTTTCAACTTACCTTGTCCTGGTCTGCTTCTGGGTTCTGGCTTTGTAACTCGTGACAGAACGATCCGGCCAGTAATGAACCCAGCGGACCTGGACTCTGTTCGCCATGCCATTACCCATCAGGAGAAGATGTTGGGCCATCATAGCACGGTACTACAGGAGATCGCGTTGTCAGTTCGGAACCTTTCTACCGGTCTGACGGAGGTCCAGAACCAACGCAAGTTTCCGGTGGAGGATCCACTACCGGTTTCACCCATCTCGCCTGCCGCTTCTGGAGCTGTGTCCTTCCGTGAGCCCAAGGTTCCGACGCCGGATAAATATGAGGGGGAGCTGGGAAGATGCCGTTCCTTCCTTATGCAGTGTGGATTAGTGTTCGATCTACAGCCCTACTCTTATGCCACAGACAAGGCTAGGATAGCCTTTGTGATTGAGTTGCTGCGTGGTCGAGCGCTGGAGTGGGCTTCAGCCGTTTGGGAACGACAGGATCCCTGCATGGCTTCATACCAGGGGTTCACGGCCGAGATGAGGAAGCTCTTCGACCATTCCGTCCGAGGGAGGGACGCAGCTAGGCGCCTGTTTTCGCTTCGCCAAGGAACTCGCAGCGTGGCCGACTTCGTGATCGAGTTCAAGACGTTGGCTGTGGAGAGTGGGTGGAATGAGGAGTCTCTGCAAGCGGCCTTTTACCAGGGTCTGTCGGAGCAGCTCAAGGATGAGTTGATCTCCTATCCGGAGCCTAGTGACCTGGACAGCTTGGTAGCCTTGTCTATTCGGGTGGATAATCGAGTCCGAGAGCGAAGGAGGGAGAAGCAATGGGTTCCGTCCAACCGATCAGCTTCTCAGGTTCCAGTCGGGTCGGGGATTGGATCAGAATACGTCGATCATCGGCCACCACACAGGATTAGTGGAGAGGTTCTGTCTCCCGATTCTGAACCCATGCAAGTGGGGCGGCACGGGTTAACCAAGGAGGAGCGCCAACACAGACGTAGGACTAACTGTTGCCTCTACTGTGGTGGTTCGGGACATTACCTCGCCACTGGTTCCCGGCGGTCGTCAAACTGCGCGGCTCGCTAAAGTTGGGAGGACTTTTAGCGAGCCAGTTTCGACCTCTCAATACCTCTGTCAGACCCCGTTTCCCGGCTACCCTTATGAACAGGAATCAGAGCTTAGCGATTAACGCTTTATCGATTCAGGTGCCGATGGAAGCTTTCTAGATGCCGAGTTGGTGGAACAGCTGGGGCTTTCCAAGGAGCAATTGCCGGAAGCCATTGAAGCTACCACTCTGGACGGCAGTAGTCTGGCACGTATCACGATGAGGACTGAACCGGTTAAGATGCTGTTGTCGGGGAATCATTCTGAGATGATTTCATTCTTCATTCTGCCGTCTTCCCATGTTCCTCTGGTCCTTGGATACCCCTGGCTGAAGGAACACAATCCCACGTTCGATTGGGTGACGGGCAAGGTAACGAGTTGGAGCCTTGATTGTCATGCTAACTGTCTCAAGACTGCCTGTCCCCATTCGGTTCCCAGTCAGGTGATTGAGGCTAAACCCCCAGATTTGTCCCTGGTTCCCGAGACATATCACGATTTGGGGGAAGTTTTCAGTAAGCAGAAGGCTCTGTCACTCCCTCCCCACCGACCATATGATTGTGCCATCAACCTGTTCCCTGGAGCTGTCTACCCCAAGGGAAGGTTATACAGTATCTCCCGACCTGAACGTGAGGCTTTGGAGACCTACATCAAGGAGTCCCTAGCTGCTGGTCTCGTTCGTCCCTCGTCATCACCCCTGGGGGGCAGGATTCTTCTTTGTGGGTAAGAAGGATGGCTCTCTTCGACCGTGTATTGATTATCGGGGGTTGAATGACATCACGGTCAAGAACAAGTATCCCCTGCCCTTGATGAGTTCTGCCTTCGACTCCTTACAGGGTGCTACGGTGTTCACCAAGCTAGACCTACGCAATGCGTATCACATGGTCCAGATCAGAGAGGGGGACGAGTGGTTGACGGGGTTTCAATACACCGATGGGTCACTTCGAGTATCAGGTGATGCCGTTTGGACTGACCAATGCTCCAGCGGTATTCCAGAGTATGGTGAACGACGTCCTGAGAGATATGATCGGTCTCTTTGTGTTTGTTTACCTGGATGACATTCTGATCTTCTCGAAGGAACCTTCCGACCACGTCCAGCATGTCCGGCAGGTTCTGCAGCGATTGTTGGAGAATCGCCTGTTCGTGAAGGCCGAGAAGTGCGAGTTTCACGCCCACACGACATCCTTTCTCGGGTACATCATCTCCAGGGGAGAGATTAGGATGGACCAGGAGAAGGTTAGAGCGGTTCTGGAATGGGCCCAGCCCGGTACGAGATTGCAGCTCCAGAGATTTTTGGGGTTTGCGAATTTCTACCGCAGATTCATCCGGGATTACAGCCGTGTGGCCGCTCCGTTAACTGCCTTGACTTCCAGTATCAGGACCTTCAAGTGGAATCCGGAGGCGGATCGAGCGTTTCTGGATTTGAAGAGGCGATTCACCAACGCACCGATTCTCTCTCAACCGGACACGGCCCGTCAGTTCGTCGTTGAAGTGGACGCGTCTGATGTGGGAGTTGGCGCCATCCTGTCGCAGCGATGCTCCACGGACAGTAAACTCCATCCCTGCGCCTACTACTCTCGTCGCCTTTCGCCTGCGGAGAGGAATTACGATGTGGGTAACCGGGAGCTTCTCGCGGTGAAACTTGCCTTGGAGGAGTGGCGCCACTGGTTGGAGGGGGCGGAGCAACCGTTTATTGTCTGGACTGACCACAAGAATCTTGCTTACGTGCAATCGGCTAGACGTCTCAACTCCCGTCAGGCCAGGTGGTCGTTGTTTTTCGGACGATTCAATTTTTCCCTGACGTTCCGACCTGGATCTAAGAACGGCAAGGCGGACGCCTTGTCCCGGATGTTCTCCAAGACGGAGGAGAGTGGGTCCAAGACCGAGACAATTCTCCCCCGGAACTGCGTCGTGGGAGCAGTTATGTGGAAGATTGAGGAGGAGGTGATGGCGGCCCCTTCGGACTCAGCCCGGTCCCGGTAACGGTCCACCCGGTCGGTTGTTTGTGCCTGAGTCGGTTCGTCCTGCTGTCCTCAAATGGTTCCACGCCAGCAAGATGGCTTGTCACCCTGGCGTGGCTCGGACGATGGCGTTTCTTCGCAGACGTTTTTGGTGGCCTGCCATGGCCGAGGATACTCGGGGTTTTGTTGCTGCCTGTCCAGTGTGTGCGCAGAATAAGAGTACCAATCGGCCCAGCTCTGGACTACTTCACCCCCTTCCTATTCCCCGGCGACCATGGTCGCATCTGGCCCTGGACTTCGTCACTGGGTTGCCCGCTTCTGAGGGGAACACGGTCGTTCTGACTATCGTGGACAGATTCAGCAAGTTCGCCCACTTTGTGCCAATTGCCAAGCTTCCCTCTGCCTCGGAGACGTCCGAGATCCTGGTTAGGGAGGTTTTCAGGGTCCACGGTTTGCCCAGTGATATCGTTTCCGACCGTGGCCCTCAGTTTACCTCTGCTGTCTGGAAGTCCTTCTGTTTGGCCATTGGAGCTACAGTCAGTCTCACATCTGGTTTTCACCCCCAATCCAATGGTCAGGCGGAGAGAGCCAACCAGAAGATGGAATCCACGCTACGCTGCCTGGTCTCTTCCAACCCCACCTCCTGGGTCTCTCAGTTGCCTTGGGTTGAGTATGCCCACAATACTCTCCCTACATCTGCCACTGGGATGTCTCCCTTCCAGTGCCTGTATGGCTACCAACCTCCCTTGTTCCCTTCTCAGGAGAAGGAGCTCTCAGTGCCCTCTGTTCAGGCCCATATTCGTCGTTGCCACCGGACCTGGCATCGGGCCAGAAAGGCACTCCTTAGAGTTTCGGACCGGTATCAGCTCCAGGCGAATCGTCGCCGGATCCCCGCTCCCACCTATACCATCGGAGATAGGGTCTGGTTGGCCACACGGGATCTTCCGTTACGGACTGAGTCTAGGAAGTTGTTACCGAAGTTCATTGGTCCGTTTGTGGTGGAGAAGTTGATCAATCCAGTGGCAGTTCGACTCAAACTACCGAGGACGCTCAGAGTCCATCCCACCTTTCATGTCTCCTGCCTCAAGCCTGTTTTCCTCAGTCCTCTGTTGCCTCCTCCGCCTCCTCCTCCTCCTCCTCGGATGATCGGAGGTGGTCCTGCCTACACGGTGCGACGCATCATGGATTCCAGACGGCGGGGCCGGGGTTTCCAGTATCTCGTGGACTGGGAGGGGTATGGTCCTGAAGAGAGGAGTTGGATTCCGCGGCGACAGATCCTAGATGCTGACCTCATCCGTGACTTCTACCGCCTCCATCCTGGCGCTCCGGGAGTCCGCCCGGTGGCGTTCGTCGGAGGGGGGGTACTGTAACGATCCCGGCAGTCTGAGTCGGGTCCTGTCTGTGGACTAGTTTTTCTGCTCGTGATCTCCAGTTTCCCGAGGGTTCTGGAACGCTCCGGGGAGCTCTCTTGATTTCCGCACCTGCATCCCATCAGCAATCTGCACACCTGGTCCTGATCATCACCCTTCTTAGGCTCTGGCCTAACATCCATTCCCTGCCGGATCGTTAGCCATGAACAGTAGGTTTACCAGAGTATCAGTCTTAGAGCTTCTAGCGTTAGTTTTGTTGTTTTTGCACCTTGTTGGTTTGTTGTTTACTTACCTCCGTTTTGTTCCATCTGCAGTCACTCGTCCGGAACCTTCATCCAACCTCTGCCTGGTGGTCGGCGGCTGCCGAGCCATGATGGGATCAACCACTGCACCCCCAACAACTAATCAACGCCGCCCGCTCTGTTCCCTGGATTATTCAGCATCACTCTTGAATTTGTAAATAAACACTCACCTTCGTTTCAACTTACCTTGTCCTGGTCTGCTTCTGGGTTCTGGCTTTGTAACTCGTGACAATCCCCCCCAAAGTCAATACTTTGTAGAGCCACCTTTTGCAGCAATTACAGCTGCAAGTCTTTTGGGGTATGTCTCTATAAGCTTGGCACATCTAGCCACTGGGATTTTTGCCCATTCTTCAAGGCAAAACTGCTCCAGCTCCTTCAAGTTGATTGGGTTCCGCTGGTGTACAGCAATCTTGAAGTCAAACCACCGATTCTCAATTGGATTGAGGTCTGGGCTTTGACTAGGCCATTCCAAGACATATAAATGTTTCCCCTTAAACCACTCAAGTGTTGCTTTAGCAGTATTCTTAGGGTCATTGTCCTGCTGGAAGGTGAACCTCCATCCCAGTCTGAAATCTCTGGAAGACTGAAACAGGTTTCTCTCAAGAATGTCCCTGTATTTAGCGCCATCCATCATTCCTTCAATTCTGACCAGTTTCCACCACCATGCTTCGCTGTGGGGATGGTGTTCTCAGGGTGATGAGAGGTGTTGGGTTTGCGCCAGACATAACGTTTTCCTTGATGTCCAAAAAGCTCAATTGTAGTCTCATCTGACCAGAGTACCTTCTTCCATATGTTTGGGGAGTCTCCCACATGCCTTTTGGCGAACACCAAACGTGTTTACTTATTTTTTTCTGTAAGCAATGCCTATTTTCTGGCCACTCTTCCGTGAAGCCCAGCTCTGTGGAATGTACGGCTTAAAGTGGTCCTATGGACAGATACTCCAATCTCCGCTTGGGAGCTTTGCAGCTCCTTCAGGGTTATGTTTGGTCTCTTTGTTGCCTGTCTGATTAATGCCCTCCTTGCCTGGTCCGTTAGTTTTGGTGGGCGGCCCTCTCTTGGCAGGTTTGTTGTGGTGCCATATTCTTTCCATTTTTTTATAATGGATTTAATGGTGCTCTGTGGGATGTTCAAAGTTTCTGATATGTTTTTATAACCCAACCCTGATCTGTACTTCTCCACAACTTTGTCTCTGACCTGTTTGGAGAGCTCCTTGGTCTTCGTGGTGCCGCTTGCTTGATGGTGCCCCTTGCTTAGTGGTGTTGCAGACTCTGGGGCCTTTGAGAACAGGTGTATATATACTGAGATCATATGACAGATCATGTGACACTTAGATTGCTCACAGGTGGACTTTATTTAACTAATTATGTGACTTCTGAAGGTTATTGCTCCAGATCTTACTTAGGGGCTTCATAGCAAAGGGGGTGAATACATATGCACACACCACTTTTCCATTATTTATTTTTTTCATTTCACTTCACCAATTTGGACTATTTTGTGTATGTCCATGACATGAAATCCCAATAAAAATCAATTTAAATTACAGGTTGTAATGCAACAAAATAGGAAAAACGCCAAGGGGGATGAATACTTTTGCAAGGCACTGTACCTGCAGATTCATGCAGGGTAGTAACGTTATGAGTTGGGATTATGATTAATTGTCAGGTGTCAGGACACAGAACTGAGTAATAGACTAACTTTACTCGGAAAACAACAAATCTCAGGGAAATACATCAGCTCACAGCAGTACAAACACCAAACAAAGAACAATCACGCACAACACCATGAGGGAACCAGAGGGTTAAATGTGAAACTAATCATACGTGATGGGAACCAGGTGTGTACAATAAAGACAAGACAAATGGAACACAGAAACGTAGATCGGTGGAAAGCCGGTGACGACGACCGCCGATAGCCGCCCGCACAAGGAGAGGCACCAACTTCGGCGGAAGTCGTGACATTAATTGTTTAGCTAGATGGCTACATGTCTAAACAAAAGACTCCACTATGCAAGTAACTATTTCAATAGAATGTTTATTATGTCACTGCGACAACTGTTGTTAGATGTAGCTGGTAAATTCGCTCTGGCAATCTACTCCGATTTCAGAGCACTCTTGTCTGGGTGTCCCAGAGCGCAGAATAAATGACGAATTTACGAACGCTCAACACCCGTTGAATATGGCCGGTGTCAGTAAAATTTGGCAAAAAAAGTGTAATTAAATTGTTGCCAACAGCACAATTGCAGTCACCAATGCTCTGGATAACATAAAAATAGCCTAACCAGCTCTTCTATGGCGAGTAAAATGGTCAGAGTGAGCTGTTTTCTCATTTGTGTCTGGAAGTAGCTAGCAAGCTAGCCAACGTTAGCCAGTTAGCTTGAGTGCTTGACTGCTGTTGTTAGGTCAGAATGCTCGGATCAACCCTACTTTTCGGCCAGAGAGTCCAGTGTGCGCTCCGAGAGCGAAATGCTCTGAATTTACGAACCGCCAATCTGACAACGCTCTGAGTTTACGAACGCCCAGAGCACACTCTGGCAACTCCAGATTAAATGTACAAACCAGCCTTTAGTCTTGAAATCTTTAGTTGTTTAGTACATGGCCTCACATGTGAATCCTTAAAGAGATGGGTGGGGCTAAAGCTTAAAAGGGTGTGAACGATGCTGAATGGGTGTAGACAAAGAAGAGCTCTCCAGTAGGTACCAAAACATTCAAGGGCCATTTTCTCAAAGGTGACGTTACAAGTTTATCAACTTTCAAAGCAGAATGACTTTCCCATTGTTCCTAAACTGTAGTGTATGACATACAATTTTCTAGCTCTGAGTCTCTACTTTTATCCAATGTAAAAAAAACACAATTTCAAATTTTGCTACATAAGACCGAATCGAGCCGGTTGGTCACATACACGCATCAGCAACCACAGCTAATTAAGTTACTGAAACCATTAACAAAGAGTTGCAGTCTGTTTTGGAATGAGTGGCCAGTAATAAACTGGTCCTGAACATCTCTAAAACTAAGAGCATTGTATTTGGTACAAATAATTCCCTAAGTTCTAGACCTCATCTGAATCTGGTAATGAATGGTGTGGCTGTTGAACAAGGTGTGGAGACTAAATTACTTGGTGTTACCTCAGATTGTAAACTGTCATGGTCAAAACACATAGATTCAATGGGGGACCAGTATGAAAAAAAACAAAAAAAAAACATGTATGCACTAACTGTAAGTCGCTCTGGATAAGAGCGTCTGCTAAATGACTAAAAATGTCAATGTAAATGTTGTAAAGATGGGGAGAGGTCTGTCTGTAATAAAGAGATGCTCTGCTTTTTTGACACCACACTCCAAAAAGCAAGTCCTGCAGGCTCTAGTTTTATCTTATCTTGATTATTGTCCAGTCATATGGTCAAGTGCTGCAAGGAAAGACCTAGTTAAGCTGCAACTGGCCCAGAACAGAGCGGCACGTCTTACTCTTCATTGTAATCAGAGGGCTAATATAAATACTATGCATGCCAGTCTCTCTTGGCTAAGAGTTGAGGAGAGACTGACTGCATCACTTCTTATTTTTATAAGAAACAATGTGTTGAAAATCCCAAATTGTTTGCATAGTCAAATTACACAAAGTTCTGACACACACACTTACCCCACCAGACATGCCACCAGGGGTCTTTTCACAGTCCCCAAATCCAGAACATATTCAAGAAAGCATACAGTATTATATAGAGCCGTTATTGTATGGAACTCTGTTCCATCTCATATTGCTCAAATGAACAGCAAACCTGGTTTCAAAAAACAGATAAAGCAACACCTCACGGCACAATGCCTCCACTATTTGACCTAGATAGTTTGTGTGTATGTATTGGTATGTAGGCTACATGTGCCTTTTTTAAATTGATGTAGTTATGTCCTTGAGTTGTTCTTGTCTATTAATGTTCTTTATTATGTCGTTTCATGTTTTGTGTGGACCCCAGGAAGTGTAGCTTCTGCTTTCGCAACAGCTAATGGGATCCTAATAAAATACCAAAATACCAAATAATGCAGGGGGTCCGCGGCCAGATCAAAAGCATTATAATAATATTGTATTTTTTTTTTAAACACTAAAAACAACACATTACACACATTTTGGCCCAGGTATCTGTTTTAAATCAGTTTAGAGGGTGTAATACAATAAAATGTCATATTATTACATTCTTATTATATCTACAATTGATGTTCTTAACACATGGCTACATGGGCCATGGAGGCTCACAGGGATATTGGTATCCACAGTACTTCACTAATGGTCCATTTTATTTCCCCCCCCCCCCCAATGTATTTATTTTTTAAAACACAAATGCACTGTAATTTAAGCTTTAAAACAGCGACGTTTTCTCCCTGCCTCATGGCAAAAATTTGTAGAATTGCAGGATACAAGCGTTAAAGCTGCAACAACAAAACATCTTTCTGCCCCATTATAAAATGTGTATAATTGCAGGAAATTTGTTTGAAAACTGCAAAATGTTCTCTCCGATGCCAAGGGGCAGGCCTTTAAAATGGTCCTTCCCAGTGCCTGAGACTTGGTTTGTCCACCCATGCACTACCGAAGTCATAGTAAAACTCCTTGTATGCTATTAGTTATTTCACTCAAGTTGTGTTCTGATTATGAGGGGGTCCCTGATGAATTTGCTATCACAAAAGGGGTCCCCGGCCCCAAAAAGTGTGAGAACCCCTTTAATCGACCCAGTAGGATGTTGTGGTCAACCATGTTGAAAGCGGCACTAAGGTCAAGGAGGACAAGGATGTCCGGGAGTCAACTGTCAACTGACATGAGGAGGTTGTTTACTACTCTGAGAAGTGACGTTTCTGTACTGTGGTTAGGCCTGAAACCAGATTGGAAAGTTTAATAGAGCACGGCGCTTGTAACGCCAAGGTAGTGGGTTCGATCCCCGGGACCACCCATACACAAAAAATTTTATGCACGCATGACTGTAAGTCGCTTCGGATAAAAGCGTCTGCTAAAAATGGCATATTAATAGAGGCCATTGAATGTCAAGTGTGACTAGTAGTAGTAGTAGTATAGTTTGGTTTATTAGGATCCCCATAAGTTGTTGCACATAAAACGTACAAGACATGACAGAATACAAAACAGTCATAGACAAGAACAACATCAGGACAGAAAGGACACAAGGTCAGTTGAATAAGAAAGCGTAGCACTCTATCATGTAGGAACTATCTTCCTTTATGTGCAATCAGTAAAATTATTACCACATTTATCTCTCAATACCACAAGGATGACGCAAGTGAACTTTAGTTTAGTGCTGTAGGTTGTTTATCTTTGAATGCAGCAGGTAGTCATTCTTAACGTAATTACTTAATGTATTGAGTTTACAGTGCCTACAGAAAGTATTCATACCCCTTGACGTATTCAACATCTTGTCATGTTACAGCCTGAATTCAAAATGGATTAAATCTATTTTTTTCTCTTACCCATCTACACACAATACCCTATAATGACAAAGTCAAAACATGTTTTTAGAAATCTTTGCAAATATATTGAAAATTAAATACAGAAATATCTCATTTACATACACTACCAGTCAAAAGTTTGGACAAACCTACTCCTTCAAGGGTTTTTCATTATTTTTACTATTTTTTCCATTGTAGAATAATAGCGAAGATATCAAAACTATGACATAACACATATGGAATCATGTAGTAACCCAAAAAGTGTTAAACAAATCAAAATATATTTTATATTTGAGATTCTTCAAATAGCCACCCTTTGCCTTGATGACAGCTTTGCACACTCTTGGCATTCTCTCAACCAGCTTCATGAGGTAGTCACCTGGAATGCATTTCAATTAACAGGTGTGCCTTGTTAATTTGTGGAATTTATTTCCTTCTTAATGCATTTGAGCCAATCAGTTGTGCTGTGACAAAGTAGAGGGGGTATACAGAAGATAGCCCGATTTGGTAAAATACCAAGCCCATATTATGGCAAGAACAGAGTCCTCTGTAGCTCAGCTGGTAGAGCACGGCGCTTGTAACGCCAAGGTAGTGGGTTCGATCCCCGGGACCACCCATACACAAAAATGTATGCACGCACGACTGTAAGTCGCTTTGGATAAAAGCGTCTGCTAAATGGCATATTATTATTTAACAGCTCAAATAAGCAAAGAGAAACGACAGTCCATCATTACTTTGAGACATGAAGGTCAGTCAATGCGGACAATTTCAAGAAATTTTCAAGTTTCTTCATGTGCAGTCGCAAAAACCATCAAGCGCTATGATGAAACTGGCTCTCATGAGGACCGCCACAGGAATGGTTGACCCAGAGTTACCTCTGCTGCAGAGGATAAGTTCATTAGAGTTACCAGCCTCAGAAATTGCAGCCCAAATAAATGCTTCACAGAGCTCAAGTCACAGACACATCTCAACATCAACTGTTCAGAGGGGACCGTGTGAATCAGGCCTTCATGGGTGAATTGCTGCAAAGAAACCACTACTAAAGGACACCACTAAGAAGAAGAGACCTGCTTGGGCCAAGAAACACGAGCAATGGACATTAGACTGGTGTGGAAATTTGTCCTTTGGTCTGGAGTCCAAATTTGAGATTTTTGGTTCCAACCGCTGCGTCTTTGTGTGACGCAGAGTAGGTGAACGGATGATCTCCACATGTGTAGTTCCCACCGTAAAGCATGGAGGAGGAGGTGTTAAGGTGTGGGGGTGCTTTGCTGGTGACGCTGTCTGTGATTTATTTAGAATTCAAGGCACAGTTAACCAGCATGGCTACCACAGCATACTGCAGGGATACGCCATCCCATCTGGTTTGGGCTAAGTGGGGCTATCATTTGTTTTTCAACAGGACAATGACCAAACACACCTCCAGGCTGTGTAAGGGCTGTCTGCATGCAGAATAGAGGACTTGGGGATGAGTCTCCAAGGAGAGTGATGGAGTGCTGCATCAGATGACCTGGCCTCCACAATCCCCCGACCTCAACCCAATTGAGATGGTTTGGGATGAGTCGGACGGCAGGGTGAAGGAAAAGCAGCCAACAAGTGCTCAGCATTTGTGGTGGCAGCATGGTGGTGGCAGCATCATGTTATTGGGATGCTTTTCAGCTGCAGGGACTGGAAGACTGGTAAGGATAATGGGAACAATGAATGGCGCCAAATATAGGCAAATCCTTGATGAGAACCTGCTTCAGAGTGCAAACGACCTTAGACTGGGGGTGAAGATTTACGTTCCATCAGGAAGGTCATTGAGTGGCCCGCCCAAAGCCCAGACTTGAATCCCATTGAAAATCTGCGGAAAGACAAAGATTGCTGTTCTACGCCAGTCCCCATTTAACTTAACAGAGCTTGAGAAAATCTGCAAGGAAGAAGGAAGAAAATTCCCAAATCCAGATGTGCAAAGCTGATTCAGACATACCCAAGGCGACTCAAAGCTGTAATCGCTGCCAAAGGTGCTTCTACAAAGTATTGACGCAGGGCTGTAAATACTTACGTAAAATTAGATATGTCTGTATTTTATTTTCAATAAATTAGCAAACATAAAAATAAAAAATAAAATCACTTTGTCATGGGGTATTGTGTGTAGATGGGTGAGATGTATTATTTGTGATGAGGTGGGAATGACGGAGTCAGGCGCAGGAGGTAAAACACTGAAATCCAGAGTTTATTCAGTGTACAATAATGTAGCGCATATAGCGACAGAAGGAAACTAGCACAAGGGAAAATCAACCTTGGCTGCCTACAACCGAGCTACTCACTCTCACAACGAACAATCACTCACAAAGGACAAGGGGGCAGAGGGAACACTTATACACAGACTAATGAGGGAATGAGTACCAGGTGTGTGTGACTGACAAGACAAGACAAGACAAATGGAGTGATGATAAATGGAACGGTAGTGGCTAGTAAGCCGGTGATGACAAACGCTGAAACCTGCCCGAGCAAGGAGGAGGGGCAGCCTCAGCTGAATTCGTGACAGTACCCCCCCTTGACGCGCAGCTCCAGCAGCGCGCCGACACCGGGCTCGGGGGCGGCCAGGAGGACACGGAGCAGGGCGAGTCGGATGGCGACGATGGAAATCCCTCAGCAGAGAGGGATCGAGGATATCCCTCACCGGGACCCAGCACCGTTCCTCCGGACCGTACCCTTCCCACTCCATAAGGTACTGAAGGCCCCCCACCCGTCGCCTCGAATCCAGGATGGACCGGACAGAGTACGCCGGTGCCCCCTCGATGTCCAAAGGAGGTGGAGGAACCTCCCGCACCTCAGACTCCTGGAGCGAACAAGCCACCACCGGCCTGAGGAGAGACACACCGCAGGCTCAGCTTCCGGCAGGGCAGGCGGAGGGGCAGATTCTGGGTTGAGATCCAGACCCGATCCCCCGGTACAAAGACGGGGGCCTCACTGCGGTGACGGTCAGCGTTGGCCTTCTGAGGACACACGATGCGTTGGAGGTGAACATGGGCAGCGTTCCACATCTCCTCCACGCGCCGAAACCAGTCATCCACCGCAGGAGCTTCGGTCTGGCTCTGGTGCCACGGTGCCAGAACCGGTTGATAACCTAAAACACACTGAAATGGCGTTAGGTTTGTAGAGGAGTGGCGGAGAGAGTTCTGGGCATATTCTGCCCATGGCAGGAACACCGACCACTCCCCCACCCGGTCCTGGCAATAGGACCTCAGGAACCTACCCACATCCTGATTAACCCGTTCCACCTGCCCATCACTCTCAGGGTGGAACTCAGAGGTCAGGCTGACCGAGGTCAGACACTATATCCTCTGGTACCCCGTGCCGGAATACGTGTGTAAACAGGGCCTCCGCAGTTTGCAGAGCCGTGGGGAGACCGGGCAGAGGAAGGAGGCGGCAGGCCTTCGAAAAGCGGTTCACAACGACCAGGATGGTGGTGTTCCCTTGAGAGAGAGGCAGATCAGTTAAAAAACCAACACTCAAATGAGACCATGGTCGTTGTGGAACTGGTAAAGGTTTTAACTTACCCGCTGGGAGGTGCCTGGGTGCCTTACTCTGGGCGCACACTGAGCAGGAGGAAACATACACCCTCACGTCCTTAGCCAAGGTAGGCCACCAGTACTTCTCGGTCAGGCAGCGCACTGTACGACCAATACCTGGGTGACCAGAGGAGGGTGACGTGTGTGCCCAGTAGATCAGACGATCATGGATAAGCGCAGGCACGTACTGCAGCCCAGCTGGACACTGCAGTGGAGATGGATCTGTGCGTAATGCCTGCACTATATCCGCGTCCATCGCCCATACTACTGGCACCACAATGCAGGAGTCTGGCAGTATGGGGGTATTGTCTCTGGGCCTCTCCTCTGTATCATACAGCCGGGATAGTGCGTCTGCCTTCACGTTCTTCGTACCCGGAATGTATGACAGTGTGAAATCAAACCGGGTGAAGAATAGGGCCCGCCTACCCTGGTGAGGGTTCAGCCTCCTCGCTGCCCAGATGTACTCCAGGTTACAGTGGTCTGTCCAGACGAGGAATGGGTGTGTCGCCCCCTCGTGCCAATGTCTCCACACTGTCAGAGCTCGGACAACAGCCAACAGCTCCCGATCACCAACGCCGTAGTTCTGCTCCGCCGGGCTGAGCTTCTTTGAGAACAACGCACAGGGGCGGAGCTTGGGTGGCGTGCCCGAGCGTTGAGACAGGACTGC
Organism: Coregonus clupeaformis; assembly: GCF_020615455.1. Taxonomy (NCBI): domain Eukaryota; kingdom Metazoa; phylum Chordata; class Actinopteri; order Salmoniformes; family Salmonidae; genus Coregonus; species Coregonus clupeaformis. Next base: position 5,452,560 of record NC_059212.1, on the reverse strand, counting down.
TCCCATCCCAACCTCAGACGCATCCACCTCCACTACGAACGGTAGTGATGGATCGGGGTGGGCCGGTACCGGGGCCGAGGTGAACAGTTCCCTCAGGTTACTGAAGGCCCTGTCAGCCTCAGCAGACCAGCGGAGCCGGGATGTCCCACCCTTCAACAGGGATGTAATGGGGGCTGCGACCTTGCCAAAGCCCCGGATAAACCTTCGATAATAGTTGGAAAAGCCAAGGAAGCGCTGCACCTCCTTTACCGTGGTTGGAGTCGGCCAATTACGCATGGCTGCAATGCGATCACCGTCCATCTCCACACCTGTGGTAGAAATGCGGTATCCGAGGAAGGAGACGGACTGCTGGAAAAACGCACACTTTTCTGCCTTAGCATAAAGATCATTTTCCAACAGTCGGGCCAGTACTTTGCGAACCAGGGACACATGCTCAGCGCGCGTAGCTGAATACACCAAGATGTCGTCGATGTAGACCACTACACCGCGACCAAGCATGTCCCGAAACACCTCATTCACAAAGGACTGGAAGACTGAGGGAGCATTCATCAAACCATAGGGCATCACCAGGTATTCATAATGCCCCGTGGTTGTGCTGAATGCTGTCTTCCACTCATCTCCCTCTCGGATATGCACCAGGTTGTACGCACTCCTGAGATCTAATTTAGTGAAGAAGCGCGCTCCATGCAATGACTCAACCACTGACGGATGAGGGGGAGAGGATAACTAAATCTAATCGTCTCCTTGTTCAGTGGTCGATAGTCAATGCACGGGCGCAGACCGCCGTCTTTCTTCTTCACAAAAAATAAACTTGAGGAGGCGGGTGTATGTACCCCTGGCGCAGGGACTCAGTGACGTATGTCTCCATAGCCTCCGTCTCCGCCTGCGACAGGGGATACCCATGACTCCTGGGAGGTACAGCGTCTACCCGAAGGTTTATTGCGCAATCCCCCGCCCGATGAGGTGGCAATTTAGTTGCTTTATTCTTGGAGAAAACTTGTGCCAGATCATGGTATTCGGGGGAATGCGCACGGTGGAGGCACCGTCTGGACTTTCCAGCGTGGTTGCACCAACGGAAACACCCAGACACCTACCCTGACACTCTCGCGACCACCCCGTGAGAACCCTCTGCGGCCATGAGAAAGTGGGGTTGTGGAGCGCTAGCCATGGAATACCTAACACCACAGGGATAGCAGGTGACTGGTACCGTGACTTCCTTTATCAACCCGGACCCTAATGGTCGACTATCAAGTGCTCTGATGGGGCATGGAATGGATAGGGGAACTAATGAAATGCCCTGGCGGCGTGCAAAGGTTTTGTCCATAAAGTTCCCAGCTGCGCCTGAATCGACTAGCGCCTTACACTGGGGAACTCTCATGTGATCAGGGAAGTATATGGGTATAGTACAGTGCTTAGCAGAGGGCTCGGAACCAGAGTGGGTGCTCAATACCTAGGGTGATGCGAGAGTGCCCTGCCGGCCACCTCCTGACCCAAAAGAGCGCTGACGACAACGTGTGGTGGAATGTCCCTTCGTGCCATCCGAGTGGCACTGGCGCTGTCGTCCTCCACTCTCTCGGTGCGCGGTACCACCCAGCTCCATGAGCTCTGGATCCGCGACGGTCAGGGCGGGAACGGGCAGACCTCCTCCAGGATGTCCTCTGGTTGCCAGCAGGTTATCCAGACGAATGGCCATGTCCACCAGTTCGGTAAAAGACAAACTGGTGTCATGGCAGGCTAGCTCCCGTTGGACGTCCTCCTGTAGATGGCACCGGAACTGGTTGATCAGGGCCCGCTCGTTCCACCTGGACCCTGCTGCCAGGATCCGGAACTCCAGCGCGAACTCCTGTACTGTCCTCGTCCCCTGCCTCAAGTGGACTAGCTGCTCACCCGCCTATCGACCCTCGGGCGGGTGATCGAAAACCGCCCGAAATAGGCGGGCGAACTCCCTGTAGTCCTCCAACGCGGCTCCTCCTTCTCTCCAAACCGCGTTGGCCCACTCCAGGCCTTTCCCCGAGAGGCAGGAAATGAGGACGGACACCTGCTCTCGATCTGATGGCTACGGCCTGACACTGGTGCAGTACAGCTCCAGTTGGAGAAGGAATCCCTGACATAGAGCCGGCGTCCCATCGAACGCCCGAGGTTGGGATATCTGGATCCCTCCGGGTGCTGTGATGTAGGTGGCTGGATCCGGTTGACCAGCTGGTCTCGATAGATCGGTTCCTCTTCTCCCCAGGCGTTGGACGACCTGAAGAACCCAATCCATCGCTTCCCCCAAGCTGGCCAGCATCGTGGAATGCTCCTGGACCCTTGCCACGATTCCAGGTGTGCGCTCTTCTCCCGCTGACTCCATAGCTGGTGAGTGATTCTGTGATGAGGTGTGAATGACGGAGTCAGGCGCAGGAGGTAAAACACCGAAATCAAGAGTTTATTCAGTGTACAATAATGTACTCTTAAAGCGACAGAACGAAACTAGCACAAGGGAAAATCAACCTTGGCTCAACCGAGCTACTCACTCTCACAACGAACAATCACTCACAAAGGACAAGGGGGCAGAGGGAACACTTATACACAGACTAATGAGGGAATGAGTACCAGGTGTGTGTGATTGACAAGACAAGACAAATGGAGTGATGATAAATGGAACGGTAGTGGCTAGTAAGCCGGTGACGACGAACGCCGAAACCTGCCCGAGCAAGGAGGAGGGGCAGCCTCGGCTGAATTGTTGACATTGTTATCTTTTATCCATTTTGAATTCAGGCTGGAATACAACAAAAAAAGAGATTCAAGGAGCTATCATCGTTAAGTAACATAGCAGATGCAACACATTGAATATTTACATTCATGCATTTCTAAATGAATGTAACTTTGTCCCAGACGCATTTAACTGCAGGGCACACCCACATCATATGAAGCATTTATGTAATCAAAACAAGTACATAAAGACTTCGTAATTCATAAATGTAATGTTAACTGACTGATATTATCCCATAGAACAAAACATATAAGATCTCTTACGCCTGTGTTAAACTCAGACCTTATTTTCAGGGTTTATCCCAAAACCCCATTCTTTGCCATTCATTCCCCCATAGGAATGGCTGAACGAACCTGGGTAACTCATTTCCGGATTTTAGGACTGCAAGCTGGCGAGCACTATAGTCCTCTAAATTGGCACAAGCTGCCTCACGGACTAACGATAAAGAAAGCAAATTATAGGCTACCTTTCAACAGGTTGCATGTGGTATATTGTAGTCAATTGAGCCCTTAACAAACATCCTGTTGTTTTGAAACCGGCAGACAAACATTACTGGGTATTGTGTGTGTGACACAAAATCTCAGGCTGTAATAAAACAAAATGTGAAAAAAGGTGTGAATACTTTCTGAAGGCAAATTAGTTTAACATGAGGAAAAACACACACGCACAAAGTTTCAAGTCTGTAGGTCAAACGGGGTGACGGATATGAGGGTTTAAGTGAGACTGCTTATAACAGCGCCACCTATAGGCCAATCGGTTACATTATTTTTGACAAATGTACTCATGGCCTCTAGGTTCTGTGTGCCAAATTAGAAAAAAAAGTTACCAATCTATGTTTGAGTAGGTTTAAACAAAAAACTAAAAAGAATAGAAAAGTACATTTCCTAAGGAAAATATTGATGGTTGTGAAATAAGTTGTAGTAGTGATTGTGACTGCAGTAGTAACAGTAGAAGTAGAAGTGGTGGTAGTAGCAGTAGTAGTAGTAGTAGTAGTAGTAGTAGTAGTAGTAGTAGTAGTAGTAGTAGTAGTGGTGGTAGTAGTAGTAGTAGTAGTAGTAGTAGTAGTAGTAGTAGTAGTAGTGGTGGTAGCAGTAGTAATAGTAGAAGTAGAAGTGGTGACTGGCAGTAGTAGTGGTGGTAGTAGTAGTAGTAGTAGTAGTAGTAGTAGTAGTAGTAGTAGTAGTAGTAGTAGTAGTGGTAGTAGTGGTAGTAGTGGTGGTAGTAGTAGTAGTGGTAGTAGTAGTGGTGGTAGTAGTAGTGGTGGTAGTAGTAGTAGTGGTGGTGGTAGTAGTAGTAGTAGTAGTAGTAGTAGTAGTAGTAGTGGTGGTGGTGGT